>NW_028122782.1:0-137000 GCF_965194805.1 Balaenoptera borealis | reverse complement strand
CTGTAGGCAGCCCTCTGGAAAGAAAAGCAGTTTTCTCTAAGGAAACACGGTGCTTCGATAGCCTGGGTGGGAGCTCCTCCTGTCTCGCTCTAGAGCTACAGGGAAACTTGACGTGAGTCCTTGCCTCAAGCTAAGGCCTGACAAGCCCTGTTGAAGGGAAAGCGCTTAGGCAGTTTCCATTAGGTCGTACTCGCAGTTCTGCTTTACTTTAACGTTTCTTCACTTTTCCAGACACTAGGCACCCTCGTGTAGGCACTCTTTTTCCTACAAATACTGTGAGTACCAGCAGGCTCCTCTGCCTTTCTAAGAAACATCCAGGCTCAGTAGTCTTTCCCAGTCAGTCTATGTATTCAGAGGGTAGGGCAACACACTGCACCCTTCCTTTGAAAAGCTAGATGTCCTCAGTGCTCCAACAGCTCCACGGATTCTGTTCTCTCACGTCCTACATGCCATGGAAGTCTGCCTCATTGCCCTCATTGGAGCTACACTAAGAAACACAATCTGCTTCGCCTTCCTCTAGGAACTCTTACCCAAGGACCCCATACCTACCGGAGAAAGGAGACTTGCATTCCTAGTGGAACCAAAGCACAGTTTTTACTGTTACACTGCAGGACTTTAGAATAGGCATAGGCTCGATAGCATACATAGAACGTTCCCAGGACGAGGGAGTTCGATACATGCAGAACACCCTGTGAAGAAAACTTGTTTCAGACGGGACCAGGGTGTAGCTAGGGTCCTTTTGACTTGTGAGAAATCAGAACGTGTTCGGCTGCATGTTCACCATAAAAGAACACCTGATGGCACAAACCTTGCTTTCCCATTTTAAAAGCTCTATCCGTGCTGCACTGAAGATACCTACCTAACACTGTTTTTGACTGGCCTCTAGTCACTGTGGGCAGCCCTCTGGAAAGAAAAGGAGTTTTCTCTAAGGAAACACGGTGCTTCCATAGCATGGGTGGGAGCTCCTCCTGTCATGCTCTAGAGCTACAGGGAAACTTGACGTGAGTCCTTGCCTCAAGCTAAAGCCTGAAAAGCCCTGCTGAAGCGAAAGCGCTTATCAGTTTCCATTATGTCGTATTCGCCGTTCTGCTTTACTTTAACGATTCTTCACTTTTCCAGACACTAGGCACCCTCGTGTAGGCATCCTTTTTCCTACAAATACAGTGAGTACCAGCAGTCTCCTTTTCCCTTGCAAGAAACATCCAGGCCTAGAAGTCTTTATCAGTCACTCTATGTATTCAGAGTGTAGGGCAACTCGCTGCACCCTTCCTTAGGAAGCTAGATGGACTCAGCTCTTCCACAGCTCCAGGGATTCTGTTCTCTCACATTCTACATGCCATGGAAGTCTGCCTCATTGCCCTCTTTGGAGCTACACTAAGAAACACAATCTGCTTCGCCTTCCTTCTAGGGACTCTTACCCAAGGACCCCATACCTACAGGAGAAAGGAGGCTTGCATTCCTACTGGAACAAAATCACAGATTTTCCTGTTACACTGCAGGACTTTAGAATAGGCTTAGGCCTGATGGCAAACATAGAACGTTCCCAGGATGAGGGAGTTCGATACATGCAGAACACCCTGCGAAGAAAAGTTGATTCAGCAAGGGGCCAGGGTGTAGCTAAAGTCCCTTTTGACGTGTTAGAAATCAGAAGGTGTTCGGCTGCATGTTGACCGGAAAAGAACACCTGATGCCACAAACCTTGCTCTCCCATTTTAAAAGCTGTATGCGTGCTGCACTGAAGATACCTCAATAACACTGTTTTTGACTGGCCTCTAGTCACTGTTGGCAGCCCTCTGGAGAGAAATGGAGTTTTCTCTAAGGAAACACGGTGCTTCCATAGCATGTGTGGGAGCTCCTCCATTCATGCTCTAGAGCTACAGGGAAATTTGACGAGAGTCCTTGCCTCAAGCTAAAGCCTGAAAAGCCCTGCTGAAGCGAAAGCATGTAGCAGTTTCCATTAGGTGGTATTCGCAGTTCTGCTTTACTTTAAGGTTTTTCACTTTTCCAGACACTAGGCAGCCTCGTGTAGGCACTCTTTTTCCTACAAATACAGTGAGTACCAGCAGTCTCCTTTGCCCTTCTAAGAAACATCCAGACCTAGAAGCCTTTCCCAGTCACTCTATGTGTTCAGAGTGTAGGGCAACTCGCTGTCCCCTTCCTTAGGAAGTTAGATGGACTCAGCTCTTCAACAGTTCCAGGGATTCTGTTCTCTCACGTCCTACAACCCATGGAAGTCTGCCTCATTGCCCTCATTGGAGCTACACTAAGAAACACAATCTGCTTCGCCTTCCTTCTAGGAACTCTTACCCAAGGATCCCATACCTACAGGAGAAAGGAGGCTTGCATTCCTACAGGAACCAATGCAAAGTTTTTCCTGTTACCCTGCAGGACTTTCGAATAGGCTTAGGCCCGAAGGGTTACATAGAGCGTTCCAAGGATGAGAGAGTTCGCTACATGCAGAACACCCTGTGAAGAAAAGTTGATTCCGCAAGGGACCATGGTGTAGCGAGAGTCTCTTTTGACTTGTTAGAAATCAGAAGGGTTTCGATAGCATGGTCACCGGAAAGGAAGACCTGATTGCACAAACCTTACTTTCCCATTTTAAAAGCTGTATCCATGCTGCACTGAAGATACCTAAATAACACTGTTTTTGACCGGCCTCTAGTTACTGTAGGCAGCCCTCTGGAAAGAAAAGCAGTTTTCTCTAAGGAAACACGGTGCTTCGATAGCCTGGGTGGGAGCTCCTCCTGTCTCGCTCTAGAGCTACAGGGAAACTTGACGTGAGTCCTTGCCTCAAGCTAAGGCCTGACAAGCCCTGTTGAAGGGAAAGCGCTTAGGCAGTTTCCATTAGGTCGTACTCGCAGTTCTGCTTTACTTTAACGTTTCTTCACTTTTCCAGACACTAGGCACCCTCGTGTAGGCACTCTTTTTCCTACAAATACTGTGAGTACCAGCAGGCTCCTCTGCCTTTCTAAGAAACATCCAGGCTCAGTAGTCTTTCCCAGTCAGTCTATGTATTCAGAGGGTAGGGCAACACACTGCACCCTTCCTTTGAAAAGCTAGATGTCCTCAGTGCTCCAACAGCTCCACGGATTCTGTTCTCTCACGTCCTACATGCCATGGAAGTCTGCCTCATTGCCCTCATTGGAGCTACACTAAGAAACACAATCTGCTTCGCCTTCCTCTAGGAACTCTTACCCTAGGACCCCATACCTACCGGAGAAAGGAGACTTGCATTCCTAGTGGAACCAAAGCACAGTTTTTACTGTTACACTGCAGGACTTTAGAATAGGCATAGGCTCGATAGCATACATAGAACGTTCCAAGGACGAGGGAGTTCGATACATGCAGAACACCCTGTGAAGAAAACTTGTTTCAGACGGGACCAGGGTGTAGCTAGAGTCCTTTTGACTTGTGAGAAATCAGAACGTGTTCGGCTGCATGTTCACCATAAAAGAACACCTGATGGCACAAACCTTGCTTTCCCATTTTAAAAGCTCTATCCGTGCTGCACTGAAGATACCTACCTAACACTGTTTTTGACTGGCCTCTAGTCACTGTGGGCAGCCCTCTGGAAAGAAAAGGAGTTTTCTCTAAGGAAACACGGTGCTTCCATAGCATGGGTGGGAGCTCCTCCTGTCATGCTCTAGAGCTACAGGGAAACTTGACGTGAGTCCTTGCCTCAAGCTAAAGCCTGAAAAGCCCTGCTGAAGCGAAAGCGCTTATCAGTTTCCATTATGTCGTATTCGCCGTTCTGCTTTACTTTAACGATTCTTCACTTTTCCAGACACTAGGCACCCTCGTGTAGGCATCCTTTTTCCTACAAATACAGTGAGTACCAGCAGTCTCCTTTTCCCTTGCAAGAAACATCCAGGCCTAGAAGTCTTTATCAGTCACTCTATGTATTCAGAGTGTAGGGCAACTCGCTGCACCCTTCCTTAGGAAGCTAGATGGACTCAGCTCTTCCACAGCTCCAGGGATTCTGTTCTCTCACATTCTACATGCCATGGAAGTCTGCCTCATTGCCCTCTTTGGAGCTACACTAAGAAACACAATCTGCTTCGCCTTCCTTCTAGGGACTCTTACCCAAGGACCCCATACCTACAGGAGAAAGGAGGCTTGCATTCCTACTGGAACAAAATCACAGATTTTCCTGTTACACTGCAGGACTTTAGAATAGGCTTAGGCCTGATGGCAAACATAGAACGTTCCCAGGATGAGGGAGTTCGATACATGCAGAACACCCTGCGAAGAAAAGTTGATTCAGCAAGGGGCCAGGGTGTAGCTAAAGTCCCTTTTGACGTGTTAGAAATCAGAAGGTGTTCGGCTGCATGTTGACCGGAAAAGAACACCTGATGCCACAAACCTTGCTCTCCCATTTTAAAAGCTGTATGCGTGCTGCACTGAAGATACCTCAATAACACTGTTTTTGACTGGCCTCTAGTCACTGTTGGCAGCCCTCTGGAGAGAAATGGAGTTTTCTCTAAGGAAACACGGTGCTTCCATAGCATGTGTGGGAGCTCCTCCATTCATGCTCTAGAGCTACAGGGAAATTTGACGAGAGTCCTTGCCTCAAGCTAAAGCCTGAAAAGCCCTGCTGAAGCGAAAGCATGTAGCAGTTTCCATTAGGTGGTATTCGCAGTTCTGCTTTACTTTAAGGTTTTTCACTTTTCCAGACACTAGGCAGCCTCGTGTAGGCACTCTTTTTCCTACAAATACAGTGAGTACCAGCAGTCTCCTTTGCCCTTCTAAGAAACATCCAGACCTAGAAGCCTTTCCCAGTCACTCTATGTGTTCAGAGTGTAGGGCAACTCGCTGTCCCCTTCCTTAGGAAGTTAGATGGACTCAGCTCTTCAACAGTTCCAGGGATTCTGTTCTCTCACGTCCTACAACCCATGGAAGTCTGCCTCATTGCCCTCATTGGAGCTACACTAAGAAACACAATCTGCTTCGCCTTCCTTCTAGGAACTCTTACCCAAGGATCCCATACCTACAGGAGAAAGGAGGCTTGCATTCCTACAGGAACCAATGCAAAGTTTTTCCTGTTACCCTGCAGGACTTTCGAATAGGCTTAGGCCCGAAGGGTTACATAGAGCGTTCCAAGGATGAGAGAGTTCGCTACATGCAGAACACCCTGTGAAGAAAAGTTGATTCCGCAAGGGACCATGGTGTAGCGAGAGTCTCTTTTGACTTGTTAGAAATCAGAAGGGTTTCGATAGCATGGTCACCGGAAAGGAAGACCTGATTGCACAAACCTTACTTTCCCATTTTAAAAGCTTTATCCATGCTGCACTGAAGATACCTAAATAACACTGTTTTTGACCGGCCTCTAGTTACTGTAGGCAGCCCTCTGGAAAGAAAAGCAGTTTTCTCTAAGGAAACACGGTGCTTCGATAGCCTGGGTGGGAGCTCCTCCTGTCTCGCTCTAGAGCTACAGGGAAACTTGACGTGAGTCCTTGCCTCAAGCTAAGGCCTGACAAGCCCTGTTGAAGGGAAAGCGCTTAGGCAGTTTCCATTAGGTCGTACTCGCAGTTCTGCTTTACTTTAACGTTTCTTCACTTTTCCAGACACTAGGCACCCTCGTGTAGGCACTCTTTTTCCTACAAATACTGTGAGTACCAGCAGGCTCCTCTGCCTTTCTAAGAAACATCCAGGCTCAGTAGTCTTTCCCAGTCAGTCTATGTATTCAGAGGGTAGGGCAACACACTGCACCCTTCCTTTGAAAAGCTAGATGTCCTCAGTGCTCCAACAGCTCCACGGATTCTGTTCTCTCACGTCCTACATGCCATGGAAGTCTGCCTCATTGCCCTCATTGGAGCTACACTAAGAAACACAATCTGCTTCGCCTTCCTCTAGGAACTCTTACCCAAGGACCCCATACCTACCGGAGAAAGGAGACTTGCATTCCTAGTGGAACCAAAGCACAGTTTTTACTGTTACACTGCAGGACTTTAGAATAGGCATAGGCTCGATAGCATACATAGAACGTTCCCAGGACGAGGGAGTTCGATACATGCAGAACACCCTGTGAAGAAAACTTGTTTCAGACGGGACCAGGGTGTAGCTAGGGTCCTTTTGACTTGTGAGAAATCAGAACGTGTTCGGCTGCATGTTCACCATAAAAGAACACCTGATGGCACAAACCTTGCTTTCCCATTTTAAAAGCTCTATCCGTGCTGCACTGAAGATACCTACCTAACACTGTTTTTGACTGGCCTCTAGTCACTGTGGGCAGCCCTCTGGAAAGAAAAGGAGTTTTCTCTAAGGAAACACGGTGCTTCCATAGCATGGGTGGGAGCTCCTCCTGTCATGCTCTAGAGCTACAGGGAAACTTGACGTGAGTCCTTGCCTCAAGCTAAAGCCTGAAAAGCCCTGCTGAAGCGAAAGCGCTTATCAGTTTCCATTATGTCGTATTCGCCGTTCTGCTTTACTTTAACGATTCTTCACTTTTCCAGACACTAGGCACCCTCGTGTAGGCATCCTTTTTCCTACAAATACAGTGAGTACCAGCAGTCTCCTTTTCCCTTGCAAGAAACATCCAGGCCTAGAAGTCTTTATCAGTCACTCTATGTATTCAGAGTGTAGGGCAACTCGCTGCACCCTTCCTTAGGAAGCTAGATGGACTCAGCTCTTCCACAGCTCCAGGGATTCTGTTCTCTCACATTCTACATGCCATGGAAGTCTGCCTCATTGCCCTCTTTGGAGCTACACTAAGAAACACAATCTGCTTCGCCTTCCTTCTAGGGACTCTTACCCAAGGACCCCATACCTACAGGAGAAAGGAGGCTTGCATTCCTACTGGAACAAAATCACAGATTTTCCTGTTACACTGCAGGACTTTAGAATAGGCTTAGGCCTGATGGCAAACATAGAACGTTCCCAGGATGAGGGAGTTCGATACATGCAGAACACCCTGCGAAGAAAAGTTGATTCAGCAAGGGGCCAGGGTGTAGCTAAAGTCCCTTTTGACGTGTTAGAAATCAGAAGGTGTTCGGCTGCATGTTGACCGGAAAAGAACACCTGATGCCACAAACCTTGCTCTCCCATTTTAAAAGCTGTATGCGTGCTGCACTGAAGATACCTCAATAACACTGTTTTTGACTGGCCTCTAGTCACTGTTGGCAGCCCTCTGGAGAGAAATGGAGTTTTCTCTAAGGAAACACGGTGCTTCCATAGCATGTGTGGGAGCTCCTCCATTCATGCTCTAGAGCTACAGGGAAATTTGACGAGAGTCCTTGCCTCAAGCTAAAGCCTGAAAAGCCCTGCTGAAGCGAAAGCATGTAGCAGTTTCCATTAGGTGGTATTCGCAGTTCTGCTTTACTTTAAGGTTTTTCACTTTTCCAGACACTAGGCAGCCTCGTGTAGGCACTCTTTTTCCTACAAATACAGTGAGTACCAGCAGTCTCCTTTGCCCTTCTAAGAAACATCCAGACCTAGAAGCCTTTCCCAGTCACTCTATGTGTTCAGAGTGTAGGGCAACTCGCTGTCCCCTTCCTTAGGAAGTTAGATGGACTCAGCTCTTCAACAGTTCCAGGGATTCTGTTCTCTCACGTCCTACAACCCATGGAAGTCTGCCTCATTGCCCTCATTGGAGCTACACTAAGAAACACAATCTGCTTCGCCTTCCTTCTAGGAACTCTTACCCAAGGATCCCATACCTACAGGAGAAAGGAGGCTTGCATTCCTACAGGAACCAATGCAAAGTTTTTCCTGTTACCCTGCAGGACTTTCGAATAGGCTTAGGCCCGAAGGGTTACATAGAGCGTTCCAAGGATGAGAGAGTTCGCTACATGCAGAACACCCTGTGAAGAAAAGTTGATTCCGCAAGGGACCATGGTGTAGCGAGAGTCTCTTTTGACTTGTTAGAAATCAGAAGGGTTTCGATAGCATGGTCACCGGAAAGGAAGACCTGATTGCACAAACCTTACTTTCCCATTTTAAAAGCTTTATCCATGCTGCACTGAAGATACCTAAATAACACTGTTTTTGACCGGCCTCTAGTTACTGTAGGCAGCCCTCTGGAAAGAAAAGCAGTTTTCTCTAAGGAAACACGGTGCTTCGATAGCCTGGGTGGGAGCTCCTCCTGTCTCGCTCTAGAGCTACAGGGAAACTTGACGTGAGTCCTTGCCTCAAGCTAAGGCCTGACAAGCCCTGTTGAAGGGAAAGCGCTTAGCAGTTTCCATTAGGTCGTACTCGCAGTTCTGCTTTACTTTAACGTTTCTTCACTTTTCCAGACACTAGGCACCCTCGTGTAGGCACTCTTTTTCCTACAAATACTGTGAGTACCAGCAGGCTCCTCTGCCTTTCTAAGAAACATCCAGGCTCAGTAGTCTTTCCCAGTCAGTCTATGTATTCAGAGGGTAGGGCAACGCACTGCACCCTTCCTTTGAAAAGCTAGATGTCCTCAGTGCTCCAACAGCTCCACGGATTCTGTTCTCTCACGTCCTACATGCCATGGAAGTCTGCCTCATTGCCCTCATTGGAGCTACACTAAGAAACACAATCTGCTTCGCCTTCCTCTAGGAACTCTTACCCAAGGACCCCATACCTACCGGAGAAAGGAGACTTGCATTCCTAGTGGAACCAAAGCACAGTTTTTACTGTTACACTGCAGGACTTCAGAATAGGCATAGGCTCGATAGCATACATAGAACGTTCCCAGGACGAGGGAGTTCGATACATGCAGAACACCCTGTGAAGAAAACTTGTTTCAGACGGGACCAGGGTGTAGCTAGGGTCCTTTTGACTTGTGAGAAATCAGAACGTGTTCGGCTGCATGTTCACCATAAAAGAACACCTGATGGCACAAACCTTGCTTTCCCATTTTAAAAGCTCTATCCGTGCTGCACTGAAGATACCTACCTAACACTGTTTTTGACTGGCCTCTAGTCACTGTGGGCAGCCCTCTGGAAAGAAAAGGAGTTTTCTCTAAGGAAACACGGTGCTTCCATAGCATGGGTGGGAGCTCCTCCTGTCATGCTCTAGAGCTACAGGGAAACTTGACGTGAGTCCTTGCCTCAAGCTAAAGCCTGAAAAGCCCTGCTGAAGCGAAAGCGCTTATCAGTTTCCATTATGTCGTATTCGCCGTTCTGCTTTACTTTAACGATTCTTCACTTTTCCAGACACTAGGCACCCTCGTGTAGGCATCCTTTTTCCTACAAATACAGTGAGTACCAGCAGTCTCCTTTTCCCTTGCAAGAAACATCCAGGCCTAGAAGTCTTTATCAGTCACTCTATGTATTCAGAGTGTAGGGCAACTCGCTGCACCCTTCCTTAGGAAGCTAGATGGACTCAGCTCTTCCACAGCTCCAGGGATTCTGTTCTCTCACATTCTACATGCCATGGAAGTCTGCCTCATTGCCCTCTTTGGAGCTACACTAAGAAACACAATCTGCTTCGCCTTCCTTCTAGGGACTCTTACCCAAGGACCCCATACCTACAGGAGAAAGGAGGCTTGCATTCCTACTGGAACAAAATCACAGATTTTCCTGTTACACTGCAGGACTTTAGAATAGGCTTAGGCCTGATGGCAAACATAGAACGTTCCCAGGATGAGGGAGTTCGATACATGCAGAACACCCTGCGAAGAAAAGTTGATTCAGCAAGGGGCCAGGGTGTAGCTAAAGTCCCTTTTGACGTGTTAGAAATCAGAAGGTGTTCGGCTGCATGTTGACCGGAAAAGAACACCTGATGCCACAAACCTTGCTCTCCCATTTTAAAAGCTGTATGCGTGCTGCACTGAAGATACCTCAATAACACTGTTTTTGACTGGCCTCTAGTCACTGTTGGCAGCCCTCTGGAGAGAAATGGAGTTTTCTCTAAGGAAACACGGTGCTTCCATAGCATGTGTGGGAGCTCCTCCATTCATGCTCTAGAGCTACAGGGAAATTTGACGAGAGTCCTTGCCTCAAGCTAAAGCCTGAAAAGCCCTGCTGAAGCGAAAGCATGTAGCAGTTTCCATTAGGTGGTATTCGCAGTTCTGCTTTACTTTAAGGTTTTTCACTTTTCCAGACACTAGGCAGCCTCGTGTAGGCACTCTTTTTCCTACAAATACAGTGAGTACCAGCAGTCTCCTTTGCCCTTCTAAGAAACATCCAGACCTAGAAGCCTTTCCCAGTCACTCTATGTGTTCAGAGTGTAGGGCAACTCGCTGTCCCCTTCCTTAGGAAGTTAGATGGACTCAGCTCTTCAACAGTTCCAGGGATTCTGTTCTCTCACGTCCTACAACCCATGGAAGTCTGCCTCATTGCCCTCATTGGAGCTACACTAAGAAACACAATCTGCTTCGCCTTCCTTCTAGGAACTCTTACCCAAGGATCCCATACCTACAGGAGAAAGGAGGCTTGCATTCCTACAGGAACCAATGCAAAGTTTTTCCTGTTACCCTGCAGGACTTTCGAATAGGCTTAGGCCCGAAGGGTTACATAGAGCGTTCCAAGGATGAGAGAGTTCGCTACATGCAGAACACCCTGTGAAGAAAAGTTGATTCCGCAAGGGACCATGGTGTAGCGAGAGTCTCTTTTGACTTGTTAGAAATCAGAAGGGTTTCGATAGCATGGTCACCGGAAAGGAAGACCTGATTGCACAAACCTTACTTTCCCATTTTAAAAGCTGTATCCATGCTGCACTGAAGATACCTAAATAACACTGTTTTTGACCGGCCTCTAGTTACTGTAGGCAGCCCTCTGGAAAGAAAAGCAGTTTTCTCTAAGGAAACACGGTGCTTCGATAGCCTGGGTGGGAGCTCCTCCTGTCTCGCTCTAGAGCTACAGGGAAACTTGACGTGAGTCCTTGCCTCAAGCTAAGGCCTGACAAGCCCTGTTGAAGGGAAAGCGCTTAGGCAGTTTCCATTAGGTCGTACTCGCAGTTCTGCTTTACTTTAACGTTTCTTCACTTTTCCAGACACTAGGCACCCTCGTGTAGGCACTCTTTTTCCTACAAATACTGTGAGTACCAGCAGGCTCCTCTGCCTTTCTAAGAAACATCCAGGCTCAGTAGTCTTTCCCAGTCAGTCTATGTATTCAGAGGGTAGGGCAACGCACTGCACCCTTCCTTTGAAAAGCTAGATGTCCTCAGTGCTCCAACAGCTCCACGGATTCTGTTCTCTCACGTCCTACATGCCATGGAAGTCTGCCTCATTGCCCTCATTGGAGCTACACTAAGAAACACAATCTGCTTCGCCTTCCTCTAGGAACTCTTACCCTAGGACCCCATACCTACCGGAGAAAGGAGACTTGCATTCCTAGTGGAACCAAAGCAGAGTTTTTACTGTTACACTGCAGGACTTTAGAATAGGCATAGGCTCGATAGCATACATAGAACGTTCCAAGGACGAGGGAGTTCGATACATGCAGAACACCCTGTGAAGAAAACTTGTTTCAGACGGGACCAGGGTGTAGCTAGGGTCCTTTTGACTTGTGAGAAATCAGAACGTGTTCGGCTGCATGTTCACCATAAAAGAACACCTGATGGCACAAACCTTGCTTTCCCATTTTAAAAGCTCTATCCGTGCTGCACTGAAGATACCTACCTAACACTGTTTTTGACTGGCCTCTAGTCACTGTGGGCAGCCCTCTGGAAAGAAAAGGAGTTTTCTCTAAGGAAACACGGTGCTTCCATAGCATGGGTGGGAGCTCCTCCTGTCATGCTCTAGAGCTACAGGGAAACTTGACGTGAGTCCTTGCCTCAAGCTAAAGCCTGAAAAGCCCTGCTGAAGCGAAAGCGCTTATCAGTTTCCATTATGTCGTATTCGCCGTTCTGCTTTACTTTAACGATTCTTCACTTTTCCAGACACTAGGCACCCTCGTGTAGGCATCCTTTTTCCTACAAATACAGTGAGTACCAGCAGTCTCCTTTTCCCTTGCAAGAAACATCCAGGCCTAGAAGTCTTTATCAGTCACTCTATGTATTCAGAGTGTAGGGCAACTCGCTGCACCCTTCCTTAGGAAGCTAGATGGACTCAGCTCTTCCACAGCTCCAGGGATTCTGTTCTCTCACATTCTACATGCCATGGAAGTCTGCCTCATTGCCCTCTTTGGAGCTACACTAAGAAACACAATCTGCTTCGCCTTCCTTCTAGGGACTCTTACCCAAGGACCCCATACCTACAGGAGAAAGGAGGCTTGCATTCCTACTGGAACAAAATCACAGATTTTCCTGTTACACTGCAGGACTTTAGAATAGGCTTAGGCCTGATGGCAAACATAGAACGTTCCCAGGATGAGGGAGTTCGATACATGCAGAACACCCTGCGAAGAAAAGTTGATTCAGCAAGGGGCCAGGGTGTAGCTAAAGTCCCTTTTGACGTGTTAGAAATCAGAAGGTGTTCGGCTGCATGTTGACCGGAAAAGAACACCTGATGCCACAAACCTTGCTCTCCCATTTTAAAAGCTGTATGCGTGCTGCACTGAAGATACCTCAATAACACTGTTTTTGACTGGCCTCTAGTCACTGTTGGCAGCCCTCTGGAGAGAAATGGAGTTTTCTCTAAGGAAACACGGTGCTTCCATAGCATGTGTGGGAGCTCCTCCATTCATGCTCTAGAGCTACAGGGAAATTTGACGAGAGTCCTTGCCTCAAGCTAAAGCCTGAAAAGCCCTGCTGAAGCGAAAGCATGTAGCAGTTTCCATTAGGTGGTATTCGCAGTTCTGCTTTACTTTAAGGTTTTTCACTTTTCCAGACACTAGGCAGCCTCGTGTAGGCACTCTTTTTCCTACAAATACAGTGAGTACCAGCAGTCTCCTTTGCCCTTCTAAGAAACATCCAGACCTAGAAGCCTTTCCCAGTCACTCTATGTGTTCAGAGTGTAGGGCAACTCGCTGTCCCCTTCCTTAGGAAGTTAGATGGACTCAGCTCTTCAACAGTTCCAGGGATTCTGTTCTCTCACGTCCTACAACCCATGGAAGTCTGCCTCATTGCCCTCATTGGAGCTACACTAAGAAACACAATCTGCTTCGCCTTCCTTCTAGGAACTCTTACCCAAGGATCCCATACCTACAGGAGAAAGGAGGCTTGCATTCCTACAGGAACCAATGCAAAGTTTTTCCTGTTACCCTGCAGGACTTTCGAATAGGCTTAGGCCCGAAGGGTTACATAGAGCGTTCCAAGGATGAGAGAGTTCGCTACATGCAGAACACCCTGTGAAGAAAAGTTGATTCCGCAAGGGACCATGGTGTAGCGAGAGTCTCTTTTGACTTGTTAGAAATCAGAAGGGTTTCGATAGCATGGTCACCGGAAAGGAAGACCTGATTGCACAAACCTTACTTTCCCATTTTAAAAGCTGTATCCATGCTGCACTGAAGATACCTAAATAACACTGTTTTTGACCGGCCTCTAGTTACTGTAGGCAGCCCTCTGGAAAGAAAAGCAGTTTTCTCTAAGGAAACACGGTGCTTCGATAGCCTGGGTGGGAGCTCCTCCTGTCTCGCTCTAGAGCTACAGGGAAACTTGACGTGAGTCCTTGCCTCAAGCTAAGGCCTGACAAGCCCTGTTGAAGGGAAAGCGCTTAGCAGTTTCCATTAGGTCGTACTCGCAGTTCTGCTTTACTTTAACGTTTCTTCACTTTTCCAGACACTAGGCACCCTCGTGTAGGCACTCTTTTTCCTACAAATACTGTGAGTACCAGCAGGCTCCTCTGCCTTTCTAAGAAACATCCAGGCTCAGTAGTCTTTCCCAGTCAGTCTATGTATTCAGAGGGTAGGGCAACGCACTGCACCCTTCCTTTGAAAAGCTAGATGTCCTCAGTGCTCCAACAGCTCCACGGATTCTGTTCTCTCACGTCCTACATGCCATGGAAGTCTGCCTCATTGCCCTCATTGGAGCTACACTAAGAAACACAATCTGCTTCGCCTTCCTCTAGGAACTCTTACCCAAGGACCCCATACCTACCGGAGAAAGGAGACTTGCATTCCTAGTGGAACCAAAGCACAGTTTTTACTGTTACACTGCAGGACTTCAGAATAGGCATAGGCTCGATAGCATACATAGAACGTTCCCAGGACGAGGGAGTTCGATACATGCAGAACACCCTGTGAAGAAAACTTGTTTCAGACGGGACCAGGGTGTAGCTAGGGTCCTTTTGACTTGTGAGAAATCAGAACGTGTTCGGCTGCATGTTCACCATAAAAGAACACCTGATGGCACAAACCTTGCTTTCCCATTTTAAAAGCTCTATCCGTGCTGCACTGAAGATACCTACCTAACACTGTTTTTGACTGGCCTCTAGTCACTGTGGGCAGCCCTCTGGAAAGAAAAGGAGTTTTCTCTAAGGAAACACGGTGCTTCCATAGCATGGGTGGGAGCTCCTCCTGTCATGCTCTAGAGCTACAGGGAAACTTGACGTGAGTCCTTGCCTCAAGCTAAAGCCTGAAAAGCCCTGCTGAAGCGAAAGCGCTTATCAGTTTCCATTATGTCGTATTCGCCGTTCTGCTTTACTTTAACGATTCTTCACTTTTCCAGACACTAGGCACCCTCGTGTAGGCATCCTTTTTCCTACAAATACAGTGAGTACCAGCAGTCTCCTTTTCCCTTGCAAGAAACATCCAGGCCTAGAAGTCTTTATCAGTCACTCTATGTATTCAGAGTGTAGGGCAACTCGCTGCACCCTTCCTTAGGAAGCTAGATGGACTCAGCTCTTCCACAGCTCCAGGGATTCTGTTCTCTCACATTCTACATGCCATGGAAGTCTGCCTCATTGCCCTCTTTGGAGCTACACTAAGAAACACAATCTGCTTCGCCTTCCTTCTAGGGACTCTTACCCAAGGACCCCATACCTACAGGAGAAAGGAGGCTTGCATTCCTACTGGAACAAAATCACAGATTTTCCTGTTACACTGCAGGACTTTAGAATAGGCTTAGGCCTGATGGCAAACATAGAACGTTCCCAGGATGAGGGAGTTCGATACATGCAGAACACCCTGCGAAGAAAAGTTGATTCAGCAAGGGGCCAGGGTGTAGCTAAAGTCCCTTTTGACGTGTTAGAAATCAGAAGGTGTTCGGCTGCATGTTGACCGGAAAAGAACACCTGATGCCACAAACCTTGCTCTCCCATTTTAAAAGCTGTATGCGTGCTGCACTGAAGATACCTCAATAACACTGTTTTTGACTGGCCTCTAGTCACTGTTGGCAGCCCTCTGGAGAGAAATGGAGTTTTCTCTAAGGAAACACGGTGCTTCCATAGCATGTGTGGGAGCTCCTCCATTCATGCTCTAGAGCTACAGGGAAATTTGACGAGAGTCCTTGCCTCAAGCTAAAGCCTGAAAAGCCCTGCTGAAGCGAAAGCATGTAGCAGTTTCCATTAGGTGGTATTCGCAGTTCTGCTTTACTTTAAGGTTTTTCACTTTTCCAGACACTAGGCAGCCTCGTGTAGGCACTCTTTTTCCTACAAATACAGTGAGTACCAGCAGTCTCCTTTGCCCTTCTAAGAAACATCCAGACCTAGAAGCCTTTCCCAGTCACTCTATGTGTTCAGAGTGTAGGGCAACTCGCTGTCCCCTTCCTTAGGAAGTTAGATGGACTCAGCTCTTCAACAGTTCCAGGGATTCTGTTCTCTCACGTCCTACAACCCATGGAAGTCTGCCTCATTGCCCTCATTGGAGCTACACTAAGAAACACAATCTGCTTCGCCTTCCTTCTAGGAACTCTTACCCAAGGATCCCATACCTACAGGAGAAAGGAGGCTTGCATTCCTACAGGAACCAATGCAAAGTTTTTCCTGTTACCCTGCAGGACTTTCGAATAGGCTTAGGCCCGAAGGGTTACATAGAGCGTTCCAAGGATGAGAGAGTTCGCTACATGCAGAACACCCTGTGAAGAAAAGTTGATTCCGCAAGGGACCATGGTGTAGCGAGAGTCTCTTTTGACTTGTTAGAAATCAGAAGGGTTTCGATAGCATGGTCACCGGAAAGGAAGACCTGATTGCACAAACCTTACTTTCCCATTTTAAAAGCTGTATCCATGCTGCACTGAAGATACCTAAATAACACTGTTTTTGACCGGCCTCTAGTTACTGTAGGCAGCCCTCTGGAAAGAAAAGCAGTTTTCTCTAAGGAAACACGGTGCTTCGATAGCCTGGGTGGGAGCTCCTCCTGTCTCGCTCTAGAGCTACAGGGAAACTTGACGTGAGTCCTTGCCTCAAGGTAAGGCCTGACAAGCCCTGTTGAAGGGAAAGCGCTTAGGCAGTTTCCATTAGGTCGTACTCGCAGTTCTGCTTTACTTTAACGTTTCTTCACTTTTCCAGACACTAGGCACCCTCGTGTAGGCACTCTTTTTCCTACAAATACTGTGAGTACCAGCAGGCTCCTCTGCCTTTCTAAGAAACATCCAGGCTCAGTAGTCTTTCCCAGTCAGTCTATGTATTCAGAGGGTAGGGCAACACACTGCACCCTTCCTTTGAAAAGCTAGATGTCCTCAGTGCTCCAACAGCTCCACGGATTCTGTTCTCTCACGTCCTACATGCCATGGAAGTCTGCCTCATTGCCCTCATTGGAGCTACACTAAGAAACACAATCTGCTTCGCCTTCCTCTAGGAACTCTTACCCTAGGACCCCATACCTACCGGAGAAAGGAGACTTGCATTCCTAGTGGAACCAAAGCAGAGTTTTTACTGTTACACTGCAGGACTTTAGAATAGGCATAGGCTCGATAGCATACATAGAACGTTCCAAGGACGAGGGAGTTCGATACATGCAGAACACCCTGTGAAGAAAACTTGTTTCAGACGGGACCAGGGTGTAGCTAGGGTCCTTTTGACTTGTGAGAAATCAGAACGTGTTCGGCTGCATGTTCACCATAAAAGAACACCTGATGGCACAAACCTTGCTTTCCCATTTTAAAAGCTCTATCCGTGCTGCACTGAAGATACCTACCTAACACTGTTTTTGACTGGCCTCTAGTCACTGTGGGCAGCCCTCTGGAAAGAAAAGGAGTTTTCTCTAAGGAAACACGGTGCTTCCATAGCATGGGTGGGAGCTCCTCCTGTCATGCTCTAGAGCTACAGGGAAACTTGACGTGAGTCCTTGCCTCAAGCTAAAGCCTGAAAAGCCCTGCTGAAGCGAAAGCGCTTATCAGTTTCCATTATGTCGTATTCGCCGTTCTGCTTTACTTTAACGATTCTTCACTTTTCCAGACACTAGGCACCCTCGTGTAGGCATCCTTTTTCCTACAAATACAGTGAGTACCAGCAGTCTCCTTTTCCCTTGCAAGAAACATCCAGGCCTAGAAGTCTTTATCAGTCACTCTATGTATTCAGAGTGTAGGGCAACTCGCTGCACCCTTCCTTAGGAAGCTAGATGGACTCAGCTCTTCCACAGCTCCAGGGATTCTGTTCTCTCACATTCTACATGCCATGGAAGTCTGCCTCATTGCCCTCTTTGGAGCTACACTAAGAAACACAATCTGCTTCGCCTTCCTTCTAGGGACTCTTACCCAAGGACCCCATACCTACAGGAGAAAGGAGGCTTGCATTCCTACTGGAACAAAATCACAGATTTTCCTGTTACACTGCAGGACTTTAGAATAGGCTTAGGCCTGATGGCAAACATAGAACGTTCCCAGGATGAGGGAGTTCGATACATGCAGAACACCCTGCGAAGAAAAGTTGATTCAGCAAGGGGCCAGGGTGTAGCTAAAGTCCCTTTTGACGTGTTAGAAATCAGAAGGTGTTCGGCTGCATGTTGACCGGAAAAGAACACCTGATGCCACAAACCTTGCTCTCCCATTTTAAAAGCTGTATGCGTGCTGCACTGAAGATACCTCAATAACACTGTTTTTGACTGGCCTCTAGTCACTGTTGGCAGCCCTCTGGAGAGAAATGGAGTTTTCTCTAAGGAAACACGGTGCTTCCATAGCATGTGTGGGAGCTCCTCCATTCATGCTCTAGAGCTACAGGGAAATTTGACGAGAGTCCTTGCCTCAAGCTAAAGCCTGAAAAGCCCTGCTGAAGCGAAAGCATGTAGCAGTTTCCATTAGGTGGTATTCGCAGTTCTGCTTTACTTTAAGGTTTTTCACTTTTCCAGACACTAGGCAGCCTCGTGTAGGCACTCTTTTTCCTACAAATACAGTGAGTACCAGCAGTCTCCTTTGCCCTTCTAAGAAACATCCAGACCTAGAAGCCTTTCCCAGTCACTCTATGTGTTCAGAGTGTAGGGCAACTCGCTGTCCCCTTCCTTAGGAAGTTAGATGGACTCAGCTCTTCAACAGTTCCAGGGATTCTGTTCTCTCACGTCCTACAACCCATGGAAGTCTGCCTCATTGCCCTCATTGGAGCTACACTAAGAAACACAATCTGCTTCGCCTTCCTTCTAGGAACTCTTACCCAAGGATCCCATACCTACAGGAGAAAGGAGGCTTGCATTCCTACAGGAACCAATGCAAAGTTTTTCCTGTTACCCTGCAGGACTTTCGAATAGGCTTAGGCCCGAAGGGTTACATAGAGCGTTCCAAGGATGAGAGAGTTCGCTACATGCAGAACACCCTGTGAAGAAAAGTTGATTCCGCAAGGGACCATGGTGTAGCGAGAGTCTCTTTTGACTTGTTAGAAATCAGAAGGGTTTCGATAGCATGGTCACCGGAAAGGAAGACCTGATTGCACAAACCTTACTTTCCCATTTTAAAAGCTTTATCCATGCTGCACTGAAGATACCTAAATAACACTGTTTTTGACCGGCCTCTAGTTACTGTAGGCAGCCCTCTGGAAAGAAAAGCAGTTTTCTCTAAGGAAACACGGTGCTTCGATAGCCTGGGTGGGAGCTCCTCCTGTCTCGCTCTAGAGCTACAGGGAAACTTGACGTGAGTCCTTGCCTCAAGCTAAGGCCTGACAAGCCCTGTTGAAGGGAAAGCGCTTAGGCAGTTTCCATTAGGTCGTACTCGCAGTTCTGCTTTACTTTAACGTTTCTTCACTTTTCCAGACACTAGGCACCCTCGTGTAGGCACTCTTTTTCCTACAAATACTGTGAGTACCAGCAGGCTCCTCTGCCTTTCTAAGAAACATCCAGGCTCAGTAGTCTTTCCCAGTCAGTCTATGTATTCAGAGGGTAGGGCAACACACTGCACCCTTCCTTTGAAAAGCTAGATGTCCTCAGTGCTCCAACAGCTCCACGGATTCTGTTCTCTCACGTCCTACATGCCATGGAAGTCTGCCTCATTGCCCTCATTGGAGCTACACTAAGAAACACAATCTGCTTCGCCTTCCTCTAGGAACTCTTACCCAAGGACCCCATACCTACCGGAGAAAGGAGACTTGCATTCCTAGTGGAACCAAAGCAGAGTTTTTACTGTTACACTGCAGGACTTCAGAATAGGCATAGGCTCGATAGCATACATAGAACGTTCCCAGGACGAGGGAGTTCGATACATGCAGAACACCCTGTGAAGAAAACTTGTTTCAGACGGGACCAGGGTGTAGCTAGGGTCCTTTTGACTTGTGAGAAATCAGAACGTGTTCGGCTGCATGTTCACCATAAAAGAACACCTGATGGCACAAACCTTGCTTTCCCATTTTAAAAGCTCTATCCGTGCTGCACTGAAGATACCTACCTAACACTGTTTTTGACTGGCCTCTAGTCACTGTGGGCAGCCCTCTGGAAAGAAAAGGAGTTTTCTCTAAGGAAACACGGTGCTTCCATAGCATGGGTGGGAGCTCCTCCTGTCATGCTCTAGAGCTACAGGGAAACTTGACGTGAGTCCTTGCCTCAAGCTAAAGCCTGAAAAGCCCTGCTGAAGCGAAAGCGCTTATCAGTTTCCATTATGTCGTATTCGCCGTTCTGCTTTACTTTAACGATTCTTCACTTTTCCAGACACTAGGCACCCTCGTGTAGGCATCCTTTTTCCTACAAATACAGTGAGTACCAGCAGTCTCCTTTTCCCTTGCAAGAAACATCCAGGCCTAGAAGTCTTTATCAGTCACTCTATGTATTCAGAGTGTAGGGCAACTCGCTGCACCCTTCCTTAGGAAGCTAGATGGACTCAGCTCTTCCACAGCTCCAGGGATTCTGTTCTCTCACATTCTACATGCCATGGAAGTCTGCCTCATTGCCCTCTTTGGAGCTACACTAAGAAACACAATCTGCTTCGCCTTCCTTCTAGGGACTCTTACCCAAGGACCCCATACCTACAGGAGAAAGGAGGCTTGCATTCCTACTGGAACAAAATCACAGATTTTCCTGTTACACTGCAGGACTTTAGAATAGGCTTAGGCCTGATGGCAAACATAGAACGTTCCCAGGATGAGGGAGTTCGATACATGCAGAACACCCTGCGAAGAAAAGTTGATTCAGCAAGGGGCCAGGGTGTAGCTAAAGTCCCTTTTGACGTGTTAGAAATCAGAAGGTGTTCGGCTGCATGTTGACCGGAAAAGAACACCTGATGCCACAAACCTTGCTCTCCCATTTTAAAAGCTGTATGCGTGCTGCACTGAAGATACCTCAATAACACTGTTTTTGACTGGCCTCTAGTCACTGTTGGCAGCCCTCTGGAGAGAAATGGAGTTTTCTCTAAGGAAACACGGTGCTTCCATAGCATGTGTGGGAGCTCCTCCATTCATGCTCTAGAGCTACAGGGAAATTTGACGAGAGTCCTTGCCTCAAGCTAAAGCCTGAAAAGCCCTGCTGAAGCGAAAGCATGTAGCAGTTTCCATTAGGTGGTATTCGCAGTTCTGCTTTACTTTAAGGTTTTTCACTTTTCCAGACACTAGGCAGCCTCGTGTAGGCACTCTTTTTCCTACAAATACAGTGAGTACCAGCAGTCTCCTTTGCCCTTCTAAGAAACATCCAGACCTAGAAGCCTTTCCCAGTCACTCTATGTGTTCAGAGTGTAGGGCAACTCGCTGTCCCCTTCCTTAGGAAGTTAGATGGACTCAGCTCTTCAACAGTTCCAGGGATTCTGTTCTCTCACGTCCTACAACCCATGGAAGTCTGCCTCATTGCCCTCATTGGAGCTACACTAAGAAACACAATCTGCTTCGCCTTCCTTCTAGGAACTCTTACCCAAGGATCCCATACCTACAGGAGAAAGGAGGCTTGCATTCCTACAGGAACCAATGCAAAGTTTTTCCTGTTACCCTGCAGGACTTTCGAATAGGCTTAGGCCCGAAGGGTTACATAGAGCGTTCCAAGGATGAGAGAGTTCGCTACATGCAGAACACCCTGTGAAGAAAAGTTGATTCCGCAAGGGACCATGGTGTAGCGAGAGTCTCTTTTGACTTGTTAGAAATCAGAAGGGTTTCGATAGCATGGTCACCGGAAAGGAAGACCTGATTGCACAAACCTTACTTTCCCATTTTAAAAGCTGTATCCATGCTGCACTGAAGATACCTAAATAACACTGTTTTTGACCGGCCTCTAGTTACTGTAGGCAGCCCTCTGGAAAGAAAAGCAGTTTTCTCTAAGGAAACACGGTGCTTCGATAGCCTGGGTGGGAGCTCCTCCTGTCTCGCTCTAGAGCTACAGGGAAACTTGACGTGAGTCCTTGCCTCAAGCTAAGGCCTGACAAGCCCTGTTGAAGGGAAAGCGCTTAGGCAGTTTCCATTAGGTCGTACTCGCAGTTCTGCTTTACTTTAACGTTTCTTCACTTTTCCAGACACTAGGCACCCTCGTGTAGGCACTCTTTTTCCTACAAATACTGTGAGTACCAGCAGGCTCCTCTGCCTTTCTAAGAAACATCCAGGCTCAGTAGTCTTTCCCAGTCAGTCTATGTATTCAGAGGGTAGGGCAACGCACTGCACCCTTCCTTTGAAAAGCTAGATGTCCTCAGTGCTCCAACAGCTCCACGGATTCTGTTCTCTCACGTCCTACATGCCATGGAAGTCTGCCTCATTGCCCTCATTGGAGCTACACTAAGAAACACAATCTGCTTCGCCTTCCTCTAGGAACTCTTACCCTAGGACCCCATACCTACCGGAGAAAGGAGACTTGCATTCCTAGTGGAACCAAAGCAGAGTTTTTACTGTTACACTGCAGGACTTTAGAATAGGCATAGGCTCGATAGCATACATAGAACGTTCCAAGGACGAGGGAGTTCGATACATGCAGAACACCCTGTGAAGAAAACTTGTTTCAGACGGGACCAGGGTGTAGCTAGGGTCCTTTTGACTTGTGAGAAATCAGAACGTGTTCGGCTGCATGTTCACCATAAAAGAACACCTGATGGCACAAACCTTGCTTTCCCATTTTAAAAGCTCTATCCGTGCTGCACTGAAGATACCTACCTAACACTGTTTTTGACTGGCCTCTAGTCACTGTGGGCAGCCCTCTGGAAAGAAAAGGAGTTTTCTCTAAGGAAACACGGTGCTTCCATAGCATGGGTGGGAGCTCCTCCTGTCATGCTCTAGAGCTACAGGGAAACTTGACGTGAGTCCTTGCCTCAAGCTAAAGCCTGAAAAGCCCTGCTGAAGCGAAAGCGCTTATCAGTTTCCATTATGTCGTATTCGCCGTTCTGCTTTACTTTAACGATTCTTCACTTTTCCAGACACTAGGCACCCTCGTGTAGGCATCCTTTTTCCTACAAATACAGTGAGTACCAGCAGTCTCCTTTTCCCTTGCAAGAAACATCCAGGCCTAGAAGTCTTTATCAGTCACTCTATGTATTCAGAGTGTAGGGCAACTCGCTGCACCCTTCCTTAGGAAGCTAGATGGACTCAGCTCTTCCACAGCTCCAGGGATTCTGTTCTCTCACATTCTACATGCCATGGAAGTCTGCCTCATTGCCCTCTTTGGAGCTACACTAAGAAACACAATCTGCTTCGCCTTCCTTCTAGGGACTCTTACCCAAGGACCCCATACCTACAGGAGAAAGGAGGCTTGCATTCCTACTGGAACAAAATCACAGATTTTCCTGTTACACTGCAGGACTTTAGAATAGGCTTAGGCCTGATGGCAAACATAGAACGTTCCCAGGATGAGGGAGTTCGATACATGCAGAACACCCTGCGAAGAAAAGTTGATTCAGCAAGGGGCCAGGGTGTAGCTAAAGTCCCTTTTGACGTGTTAGAAATCAGAAGGTGTTCGGCTGCATGTTGACCGGAAAAGAACACCTGATGCCACAAACCTTGCTCTCCCATTTTAAAAGCTGTATGCGTGCTGCACTGAAGATACCTCAATAACACTGTTTTTGACTGGCCTCTAGTCACTGTTGGCAGCCCTCTGGAGAGAAATGGAGTTTTCTCTAAGGAAACACGGTGCTTCCATAGCATGTGTGGGAGCTCCTCCATTCATGCTCTAGAGCTACAGGGAAATTTGACGAGAGTCCTTGCCTCAAGCTAAAGCCTGAAAAGCCCTGCTGAAGCGAAAGCATGTAGCAGTTTCCATTAGGTGGTATTCGCAGTTCTGCTTTACTTTAAGGTTTTTCACTTTTCCAGACACTAGGCAGCCTCGTGTAGGCACTCTTTTTCCTACAAATACAGTGAGTACCAGCAGTCTCCTTTGCCCTTCTAAGAAACATCCAGACCTAGAAGCCTTTCCCAGTCACTCTATGTGTTCAGAGTGTAGGGCAACTCGCTGTCCCCTTCCTTAGGAAGTTAGATGGACTCAGCTCTTCAACAGTTCCAGGGATTCTGTTCTCTCACGTCCTACAACCCATGGAAGTCTGCCTCATTGCCCTCATTGGAGCTACACTAAGAAACACAATCTGCTTCGCCTTCCTTCTAGGAACTCTTACCCAAGGATCCCATACCTACAGGAGAAAGGAGGCTTGCATTCCTACAGGAACCAATGCAAAGTTTTTCCTGTTACCCTGCAGGACTTTCGAATAGGCTTAGGCCCGAAGGGTTACATAGAGCGTTCCAAGGATGAGAGAGTTCGCTACATGCAGAACACCCTGTGAAGAAAAGTTGATTCCGCAAGGGACCATGGTGTAGCGAGAGTCTCTTTTGACTTGTTAGAAATCAGAAGGGTTTCGATAGCATGGTCACCGGAAAGGAAGACCTGATTGCACAAACCTTACTTTCCCATTTTAAAAGCTTTATCCATGCTGCACTGAAGATACCTAAATAACACTGTTTTTGACCGGCCTCTAGTTACTGTAGGCAGCCCTCTGGAAAGAAAAGCAGTTTTCTCTAAGGAAACACGGTGCTTCGATAGCCTGGGTGGGAGCTCCTCCTGTCTCGCTCTAGAGCTACAGGGAAACTTGACGTGAGTCCTTGCCTCAAGCTAAGGCCTGACAAGCCCTGGTGAAGGGAAAGCGCTTAGCAGTTTCCATTAGGTCGTACTCGCAGTTCTGCTTTACTTTAACGTTTCTTCACTTTTCCAGACACTAGGCACCCTCGTGTAGGCACTCTTTTTCCTACAAATACTGTGAGTACCAGCAGGCTCCTCTGCCTTTCTAAGAAACATCCAGGCTCAGTAGTCTTTCCCAGTCAGTCTATGTATTCAGAGGGTAGGGCAACACACTGCACCCTTCCTTTGAAAAGCTAGATGTCCTCAGTGCTCCAACAGCTCCACGGATTCTGTTCTCTCACGTCCTACATGCCATGGAAGTCTGCCTCATTGCCCTCATTGGAGCTACACTAAGAAACACAATCTGCTTCGCCTTCCTCTAGGAACTCTTACCCAAGGACCCCATACCTACCGGAGAAAGGAGACTTGCATTCCTAGTGGAACCAAAGCACAGTTTTTACTGTTACACTGCAGGACTTCAGAATAGGCATAGGCTCGATAGCATACATAGAACGTTCCCAGGACGAGGGAGTTCGATACATGCAGAACACCCTGTGAAGAAAACTTGTTTCAGACGGGACCAGGGTGTAGCTAGGGTCCTTTTGACTTGTGAGAAATCAGAACGTGTTCGGCTGCCTGTTCACCATAAAAGAACACCTGATGGCACAAACCTTGCTTTCCCATTTTAAAAGCTCTATCCGTGCTGCACTGAAGATACCTACCTAACACTGTTTTTGACTGGCCTCTAGTCACTGTGGGCAGCCCTCTGGAAAGAAAAGGAGTTTTCTCTAAGGAAACACGGTGCTTCCATAGCATGGGTGGGAGCTCCTCCTGTCATGCTCTAGAGCTACAGGGAAACTTGACGTGAGTCCTTGCCTCAAGCTAAAGCCTGAAAAGCCCTGCTGAAGCGAAAGCGCTTATCAGTTTCCATTATGTCGTATTCGCCGTTCTGCTTTACTTTAACGATTCTTCACATTTCCAGACACTAGGCACCCTCGTGTAGGCATCCTTTTTCCTACAAATACAGTGAGTACCAGCAGTCTCCTTTTCCCTTGCAAGAAACATCCAGGCCTAGAAGTCTTTATCAGTCACTCTATGTATTCAGAGTGTAGGGCAACTCGCTGCACCCTTCCTTAGGAAGCTAGATGGACTCAGCTCTTCCACAGCTCCAGGGATTCTGTTCTCTCACATTCTACATGCCATGGAAGTCTGCCTCATTGCCCTCTTTGGAGCTACACTAAGAAACACAATCTGCTTCGCCTTCCTTCTAGGGACTCTTACCCAAGGACCCCATACCTACAGGAGAAAGGAGGCTTGCATTCCTACTGGAACAAAATCACAGATTTTCCTGTTACACTGCAGGACTTTAGAATAGGCTTAGGCCTGATGGCAAACATAGAACGTTCCCAGGATGAGGGAGTTCGATACATGCAGAACACCCTGCGAAGAAAAGTTGATTCAGCAAGGGGCCAGGGTGTAGCTAAAGTCCCTTTTGACGTGTTAGAAATCAGAAGGTGTTCGGCTGCATGTTGACCGGAAAAGAACACCTGATGCCACAAACCTTGCTCTCCCATTTTAAAAGCTGTATGCGTGCTGCACTGAAGATACCTCAATAACACTGTTTTTGACTGGCCTCTAGTCACTGTTGGCAGCCCTCTGGAGAGAAATGGAGTTTTCTCTAAGGAAACACGGTGCTTCCATAGCATGTGTGGGAGCTCCTCCATTCATGCTCTAGAGCTACAGGGAAATTTGACGAGAGTCCTTGCCTCAAGCTAAAGCCTGAAAAGCCCTGCTGAAGCGAAAGCATGTAGCAGTTTCCATTAGGTGGTATTCGCAGTTCTGCTTTACTTTAAGGTTTTTCACTTTTCCAGACACTAGGCAGCCTCGTGTAGGCACTCTTTTTCCTACAAATACAGTGAGTACCAGCAGTCTCCTTTGCCCTTCTAAGAAACATCCAGACCTAGAAGCCTTTCCCAGTCACTCTATGTGTTCAGAGTGTAGGGCAACTCGCTGTCCCCTTCCTTAGGAAGTTAGATGGACTCAGCTCTTCAACAGTTCCAGGGATTCTGTTCTCTCACGTCCTACAACCCATGGAAGTCTGCCTCATTGCCCTCATTGGAGCTACACTAAGAAACACAATCTGCTTCGCCTTCCTTCTAGGAACTCTTACCCAAGGATCCCATACCTACAGGAGAAAGGAGGCTTGCATTCCTACAGGAACCAATGCAAAGTTTTTCCTGTTACCCTGCAGGACTTTCGAATAGGCTTAGGCCCGAAGGGTTACATAGAGCGTTCCAAGGATGAGAGAGTTCGCTACATGCAGAACACCCTGTGAAGAAAAGTTGATTCCGCAAGGGACCATGGTGTAGCGAGAGTCTCTTTTGACTTGTTAGAAATCAGAAGGGTTTCGATAGCATGGTCACCGGAAAGGAAGACCTGATTGCACAAACCTTACTTTCCCATTTTAAAAGCTGTATCCATGCTGCACTGAAGATACCTAAATAACACTGTTTTTGACCGGCCTCTAGTTACTGTAGGCAGCCCTCTGGAAAGAAAAGCAGTTTTCTCTAAGGAAACACGGTGCTTCGATAGCCTGGGTGGGAGCTCCTCCTGTCTCGCTCTAGAGCTACAGGGAAACTTGACGTGAGTCCTTGCCTCAAGGTAAGGCCTGACAAGCCCTGTTGAAGGGAAAGCGCTTAGGCAGTTTCCATTAGGTCGTACTCGCAGTTCTGCTTTACTTTAACGTTTCTTCACTTTTCCAGACACTAGGCACCCTCGTGTAGGCACTCTTTTTCCTACAAATACTGTGAGTACCAGCAGGCTCCTCTGCCTTTCTAAGAAACATCCAGGCTCAGTAGTCTTTCCCAGTCAGTCTATGTATTCAGAGGGTAGGGCAACGCACTGCACCCTTCCTTTGAAAAGCTAGATGTCCTCAGTGCTCCAACAGCTCCACGGATTCTGTTCTCTCACGTCCTACATGCCATGGAAGTCTGCCTCATTGCCCTCATTGGAGCTACACTAAGAAACACAATCTGCTTCGCCTTCCTCTAGGAACTCTTACCCTAGGACCCCATACCTACCGGAGAAAGGAGACTTGCATTCCTAGTGGAACCAAAGCAGAGTTTTTACTGTTACACTGCAGGACTTTAGAATAGGCATAGGCTCGATAGCATACATAGAACGTTCCAAGGACGAGGGAGTTCGATACATGCAGAACACCCTGTGAAGAAAACTTGTTTCAGACGGGACCAGGGTGTAGCTAGGGTCCTTTTGACTTGTGAGAAATCAGAACGTGTTCGGCTGCATGTTCACCATAAAAGAACACCTGATGGCACAAACCTTGCTTTCCCATTTTAAAAGCTCTATCCGTGCTGCACTGAAGATACCTACCTAACACTGTTTTTGACTGGCCTCTAGTCACTGTGGGCAGCCCTCTGGAAAGAAAAGGAGTTTTCTCTAAGGAAACACGGTGCTTCCATAGCATGGGTGGGAGCTCCTCCTGTCATGCTCTAGAGCTACAGGGAAACTTGACGTGAGTCCTTGCCTCAAGCTAAAGCCTGAAAAGCCCTGCTGAAGCGAAAGCGCTTATCAGTTTCCATTATGTCGTATTCGCCGTTCTGCTTTACTTTAACGATTCTTCACTTTTCCAGACACTAGGCACCCTCGTGTAGGCATCCTTTTTCCTACAAATACAGTGAGTACCAGCAGTCTCCTTTTCCCTTGCAAGAAACATCCAGGCCTAGAAGTCTTTATCAGTCACTCTATGTATTCAGAGTGTAGGGCAACTCGCTGCACCCTTCCTTAGGAAGCTAGATGGACTCAGCTCTTCCACAGCTCCAGGGATTCTGTTCTCTCACATTCTACATGCCATGGAAGTCTGCCTCATTGCCCTCTTTGGAGCTACACTAAGAAACACAATCTGCTTCGCCTTCCTTCTAGGGACTCTTACCCAAGGACCCCATACCTACAGGAGAAAGGAGGCTTGCATTCCTACTGGAACAAAATCACAGATTTTCCTGTTACACTGCAGGACTTTAGAATAGGCTTAGGCCTGATGGCAAACATAGAACGTTCCCAGGATGAGGGAGTTCGATACATGCAGAACACCCTGCGAAGAAAAGTTGATTCAGCAAGGGGCCAGGGTGTAGCTAAAGTCCCTTTTGACGTGTTAGAAATCAGAAGGTGTTCGGCTGCATGTTGACCGGAAAAGAACACCTGATGCCACAAACCTTGCTCTCCCATTTTAAAAGCTGTATGCGTGCTGCACTGAAGATACCTCAATAACACTGTTTTTGACTGGCCTCTAGTCACTGTTGGCAGCCCTCTGGAGAGAAATGGAGTTTTCTCTAAGGAAACACGGTGCTTCCATAGCATGTGTGGGAGCTCCTCCATTCATGCTCTAGAGCTACAGGGAAATTTGACGAGAGTCCTTGCCTCAAGCTAAAGCCTGAAAAGCCCTGCTGAAGCGAAAGCATGTAGCAGTTTCCATTAGGTGGTATTCGCAGTTCTGCTTTACTTTAAGGTTTTTCACTTTTCCAGACACTAGGCAGCCTCGTGTAGGCACTCTTTTTCCTACAAATACAGTGAGTACCAGCAGTCTCCTTTGCCCTTCTAAGAAACATCCAGACCTAGAAGCCTTTCCCAGTCACTCTATGTGTTCAGAGTGTAGGGCAACTCGCTGTCCCCTTCCTTAGGAAGTTAGATGGACTCAGCTCTTCAACAGTTCCAGGGATTCTGTTCTCTCACGTCCTACAACCCATGGAAGTCTGCCTCATTGCCCTCATTGGAGCTACACTAAGAAACACAATCTGCTTCGCCTTCCTTCTAGGAACTCTTACCCAAGGATCCCATACCTACAGGAGAAAGGAGGCTTGCATTCCTACAGGAACCAATGCAAAGTTTTTCCTGTTACCCTGCAGGACTTTCGAATAGGCTTAGGCCCGAAGGGTTACATAGAGCGTTCCAAGGATGAGAGAGTTCGCTACATGCAGAACACCCTGTGAAGAAAAGTTGATTCCGCAAGGGACCATGGTGTAGCGAGAGTCTCTTTTGACTTGTTAGAAATCAGAAGGGTTTCGATAGCATGGTCACCGGAAAGGAAGACCTGATTGCACAAACCTTACTTTCCCATTTTAAAAGCTTTATCCATGCTGCACTGAAGATACCTAAATAACACTGTTTTTGACCGGCCTCTAGTTACTGTAGGCAGCCCTCTGGAAAGAAAAGCAGTTTTCTCTAAGGAAACACGGTGCTTCGATAGCCTGGGTGGGAGCTCCTCCTGTCTCGCTCTAGAGCTACAGGGAAACTTGACGTGAGTCCTTGCCTCAAGCTAAGGCCTGACAAGCCCTGTTGAAGGGAAAGCGCTTAGGCAGTTTCCATTAGGTCGTACTCGCAGTTCTGCTTTACTTTAACGTTTCTTCACTTTTCCAGACACTAGGCACCCTCGTGTAGGCACTCTTTTTCCTACAAATACTGTGAGTACCAGCAGGCTCCTCTGCCTTTCTAAGAAACATCCAGGCTCAGTAGTCTTTCCCAGTCAGTCTATGTATTCAGAGGGTAGGGCAACACACTGCACCCTTCCTTTGAAAAGCTAGATGTCCTCAGTGCTCCAACAGCTCCACGGATTCTGTTCTCTCACGTCCTACATGCCATGGAAGTCTGCCTCATTGCCCTCATTGGAGCTACACTAAGAAACACAATCTGCTTCGCCTTCCTCTAGGAACTCTTACCCAAGGACCCCATACCTACCGGAGAAAGGAGACTTGCATTCCTAGTGGAACCAAAGCAGAGTTTTTACTGTTACACTGCAGGACTTTAGAATAGGCATAGGCTCGATAGCATACATAGAACGTTCCCAGGACGAGGGAGTTCGATACATGCAGAACACCCTGTGAAGAAAACTTGTTTCAGACGGGACCAGGGTGTAGCTAGGGTCCTTTTGACTTGTGAGAAATCAGAACGTGTTCGGCTGCATGTTCACCATAAAAGAACACCTGATGGCACAAACCTTGCTTTCCCATTTTAAAAGCTCTATCCGTGCTGCACTGAAGATACCTACCTAACACTGTTTTTGACTGGCCTCTAGTCACTGTGGGCAGCCCTCTGGAAAGAAAAGGAGTTTTCTCTAAGGAAACACGGTGCTTCCATAGCATGGGTGGGAGCTCCTCCTGTCATGCTCTAGAGCTACAGGGAAACTTGACGTGAGTCCTTGCCTCAAGCTAAAGCCTGAAAAGCCCTGCTGAAGCGAAAGCGCTTATCAGTTTCCATTATGTCGTATTCGCCGTTCTGCTTTACTTTAACGATTCTTCACTTTTCCAGACACTAGGCACCCTCGTGTAGGCATCCTTTTTCCTACAAATACAGTGAGTACCAGCAGTCTCCTTTTCCCTTGCAAGAAACATCCAGGCCTAGAAGTCTTTATCAGTCACTCTATGTATTCAGAGTGTAGGGCAACTCGCTGCACCCTTCCTTAGGAAGCTAGATGGACTCAGCTCTTCCACAGCTCCAGGGATTCTGTTCTCTCACATTCTACATGCCATGGAAGTCTGCCTCATTGCCCTCTTTGGAGCTACACTAAGAAACACAATCTGCTTCGCCTTCCTTCTAGGGACTCTTACCCAAGGACCCCATACCTACAGGAGAAAGGAGGCTTGCATTCCTACTGGAACAAAATCACAGATTTTCCTGTTACACTGCAGGACTTTAGAATAGGCTTAGGCCTGATGGCAAACATAGAACGTTCCCAGGATGAGGGAGTTCGATACATGCAGAACACCCTGCGAAGAAAAGTTGATTCAGCAAGGGGCCAGGGTGTAGCTAAAGTCCCTTTTGACGTGTTAGAAATCAGAAGGTGTTCGGCTGCATGTTGACCGGAAAAGAACACCTGATGCCACAAACCTTGCTCTCCCATTTTAAAAGCTGTATGCGTGCTGCACTGAAGATACCTCAATAACACTGTTTTTGACTGGCCTCTAGTCACTGTTGGCAGCCCTCTGGAGAGAAATGGAGTTTTCTCTAAGGAAACACGGTGCTTCCATAGCATGTGTGGGAGCTCCTCCATTCATGCTCTAGAGCTACAGGGAAATTTGACGAGAGTCCTTGCCTCAAGCTAAAGCCTGAAAAGCCCTGCTGAAGCGAAAGCATGTAGCAGTTTCCATTAGGTGGTATTCGCAGTTCTGCTTTACTTTAAGGTTTTTCACTTTTCCAGACACTAGGCAGCCTCGTGTAGGCACTCTTTTTCCTACAAATACAGTGAGTACCAGCAGTCTCCTTTGCCCTTCTAAGAAACATCCAGACCTAGAAGCCTTTCCCAGTCACTCTATGTGTTCAGAGTGTAGGGCAACTCGCTGTCCCCTTCCTTAGGAAGTTAGATGGACTCAGCTCTTCAACAGTTCCAGGGATTCTGTTCTCTCACGTCCTACAACCCATGGAAGTCTGCCTCATTGCCCTCATTGGAGCTACACTAAGAAACACAATCTGCTTCGCCTTCCTTCTAGGAACTCTTACCCAAGGATCCCATACCTACAGGAGAAAGGAGGCTTGCATTCCTACAGGAACCAATGCAAAGTTTTTCCTGTTACCCTGCAGGACTTTCGAATAGGCTTAGGCCCGAAGGGTTACATAGAGCGTTCCAAGGATGAGAGAGTTCGCTACATGCAGAACACCTTGTGAAGAAAAGTTGATTCCGCAAGGGACCATGGTGTAGCGAGAGTCTCTTTTGACTTGTTAGAAATCAGAAGGGTTTCGATAGCATGGTCACCGGAAAGGAAGACCTGATTGCACAAACCTTACTTTCCCATTTTAAAAGCTTTATCCATGCTGCACTGAAGATACCTAAATAACACTGTTTTTGACCGGCCTCTAGTTACTGTAGGCAGCCCTCTGGAAAGAAAAGCAGTTTTCTCTAAGGAAACACGGTGCTTCGATAGCCTGGGTGGGAGCTCCTCCTGTCTCGCTCTAGAGCTACAGGGAAACTTGACGTGAGTCCTTGCCTCAAGCTAAGGCCTGACAAGCCCTGTTGAAGGGAAAGCGCTTAGCAGTTTCCATTAGGTCGTACTCGCAGTTCTGCTTTACTTTAACGTTTCTTCACTTTTCCAGACACTAGGCACCCTCGTGTAGGCACTCTTTTTCCTACAAATACTGTGAGTACCAGCAGGCTCCTCTGCCTTTCTAAGAAACATCCAGGCTCAGTAGTCTTTCCCAGTCAGTCTATGTATTCAGAGGGTAGGGCAACGCACTGCACCCTTCCTTTGAAAAGCTAGATGTCCTCAGTGCTCCAACAGCTCCACGGATTCTGTTCTCTCACGTCCTACATGCCATGGAAGTCTGCCTCATTGCCCTCATTGGAGCTACACTAAGAAACACAATCTGCTTCGCCTTCCTCTAGGAACTCTTACCCAAGGACCCCATACCTACCGGAGAAAGGAGACTTGCATTCCTAGTGGAACCAAAGCACAGTTTTTACTGTTACACTGCAGGACTTCAGAATAGGCATAGGCTCGATAGCATACATAGAACGTTCCCAGGACGAGGGAGTTCGATACATGCAGAACACCCTGTGAAGAAAACTTGTTTCAGACGGGACCAGGGTGTAGCTAGGGTCCTTTTGACTTGTGAGAAATCAGAACTTGTTCGGCTGCATGTTCACCATAAAAGAACACCTGATGGCACAAACCTTGCTTTCCCATTTTAAAAGCTCTATCCGTGCTGCACTGAAGATACCTACCTAACACTGTTTTTGACTGGCCTCTAGTCACTGTGGGCAGCCCTCTGGAAAGAAAAGGAGTTTTCTCTAAGGAAACACGGTGCTTCCATAGCATGGGTGGGGGCTCCTCCTGTCATGCTCTAGAGCTACAGGGAAACTTGACGTGAGTCCTTGCCTCAAGCTAAAGCCTGAAAAGCCCTGCTGAAGCGAAAGCGCTTATCAGTTTCCATTATGTCGTATTCGCCGTTCTGCTTTACTTTAACGATTCTTCACTTTTCCAGACACTAGGCACCCTCGTGTAGGCATCCTTTTTCCTACAAATACAGTGAGTACCAGCAGTCTCCTTTTCCCTTGCAAGAAACATCCAGGCCTAGAAGTCTTTATCAGTCACTCTATGTATTCAGAGTGTAGGGCAACTCGCTGCACCCTTCCTTAGGAAGCTAGATGGACTCAGCTCTTCCACAGCTCCAGGGATTCTGTTCTCTCACATTCTACATGCCATGGAAGTCTGCCTCATTGCCCTCTTTGGAGCTACACTAAGAAACACAATCTGCTTCGCCTTCCTTCTAGGGACTCTTACCCAAGGACCCCATACCTACAGGAGAAAGGAGGCTTGCATTCCTAATGGAACAAAATCACAGATTTTCCTGTTACACTGCAGGACTTTAGAATAGGCTTAGGCCTGATGGCAAACATAGAACGTTCCCAGGATGAGGGAGTTCGATACATGCAGAACACCCTGCGAAGAAAAGTTGATTCAACAAGGGGCCAGGGTGTAGCTAAAGTCCCTTTTGACTTGTTAGAAATCAGAAGGTGTTCGGCTGCATGTTGACCGGAAAAGAACACCTGATGCCACAAACCTTGCTCTCCCATTTTAAAAGCTGTATGCGTGCTGCACTGAAGATACCTCAATAACACTGTTTTTGACTGGCCTCTAGTCACTGTGGGCAGCCCTCTGGAGAGAAATGGAGTTTTCTCTAAGGAAACACGGTGCTTCCATAGCATGTGTGGGAGCTCCTCCATTCATGCTCTAGAGCTACAGGGAAATTTGACGAGAGTCCTTGCCTCAAGCTAAAGCCTGAAAAGCCCTGCTGAAGCGAAAGCATGTAGCAGTTTCCATTAGGTCGTATTCGCAGTTCTGCTTTACTTTAAGGTTTTTCACTTTTCCAGACACTAGGCAGCCTCGTGTAGGCACTCTTTTTCCTACAAATACAGTGAGTACCAGCAGTCTCCTTTGCCCTTCTAAGAAACATCCAGACCTAGAAGCCCTTCCCAGTCACTCTATGTGTTCAGAGTGTAGGGCAACTCGCTGTCCCCTTCCTTAGGAAGTTAGATGGACTCAGCTCTTCAACAGTTCCAGGGATTCTGTTCTCTCACGTCCTACAACCCATGGAAGTCTGCCTCATTGCCCTCATTGGAGCTACACTAAGAAACACAATCTGCTTCGCCTTCCTTCTAGGAACTCTTACCCAAGGATCCCATACCTACAGGAGAAAGGAGGCTTGCATTCCTACAGGAACCAATGCAAAGTTTTTCCTGTTACCCTGCAGGACTTTCGAATAGGCTTAGGCCCGAAGGGTTACATAGAGCGTTCCAAGGATGAGAGAGTTCGCTACATGCAGAACACCCTGTGAAGAAAAGTTGATTCCGCAAGGGACCATGGTGTAGCGAGAGTCTCTTTTGACTTGTTAGAAATCAGAAGGGTTTCGATAGCATGGTCACCGGAAAGGAAGACCTGATTGCACAAACCTTACTTTCCCATTTTAAAAGCTTTATCCATGCTGCACTGAAGATACCTAAATAACACTGTTTTTGACCGGCCTCTAGTTACTGTAGGCAGCCCTCTGGAAAGAAAAGCAGTTTTCTCTAAGGAAACACGGTGCTTCGATAGCCTGGGTGGGAGCTCCTCCTGTCTCGCTCTAGAGCTACAGGGAAACTTGACGTGAGTCCTTGCCTCAAGCTAAGGCCTGACAAGCCCTGGTGAAGGGAAAGCGCTTAGCAGTTTCCATTAGGTCGTACTCGCAGTTCTGCTTTACTTTAACGTTTCTTCACTTTTCCAGACACTAGGCACCCTCGTGTAGGCACTCTTTTTCCTACAAATACTGTGAGTACCAGCAGGCTCCTCTGCCTTTCTAAGAAACATCCAGGCTCAGTAGTCTTTCCCAGTCAGTCTATGTATTCAGAGGGTAGGGCAACACACTGCACCCTTCCTTTGAAAAGCTAGATGTCCTCAGTGCTCCAACAGCTCCACGGATTCTGTTCTCTCACGTCCTACATGCCATGGAAGTCTGCCTCATTGCCCTCATTGGAGCTACACTAAGAAACACAATCTGCTTCGCCTTCCTCTAGGAACTCTTACCCAAGGACCCCATACCTACCGGAGAAAGGAGACTTGCATTCCTAGTGGAACCAAAGCACAGTTTTTACTGTTACACTGCAGGACTTCAGAATAGGCATAGGCTCGATAGCATACATAGAACGTTCCCAGGACGAGGGAGTTCGATACATGCAGAACACCCTGTGAAGAAAACTTGTTTCAGACGGGACCAGGGTGTAGCTAGGGTCCTTTTGACTTGTGAGAAATCAGAACGTGTTCGGCTGCCTGTTCACCATAAAAGAACACCTGATGGCACAAACCTTGCTTTCCCATTTTAAAAGCTCTATCCGTGCTGCACTGAAGATACCTACCTAACACTGTTTTTGACTGGCCTCTAGTCACTGTGGGCAGCCCTCTGGAAAGAAAAGGAGTTTTCTCTAAGGAAACACGGTGCTTCCATAGCATGGGTGGGAGCTCCTCCTGTCATGCTCTAGAGCTACAGGGAAACTTGACGTGAGTCCTTGCCTCAAGCTAAAGCCTGAAAAGCCCTGCTGAAGCGAAAGCGCTTATCAGTTTCCATTATGTCGTATTCGCCGTTCTGCTTTACTTTAACGATTCTTCACATTTCCAGACACTAGGCACCCTCGTGTAGGCATCCTTTTTCCTACAAATACAGTGAGTACCAGCAGTCTCCTTTTCCCTTGCAAGAAACATCCAGGCCTAGAAGTCTTTATCAGTCACTCTATGTATTCAGAGTGTAGGGCAACTCGCTGCACCCTTCCTTAGGAAGCTAGATGGACTCAGCTCTTCCACAGCTCCAGGGATTCTGTTCTCTCACATTCTACATGCCATGGAAGTCTGCCTCATTGCCCTCTTTGGAGCTACACTAAGAAACACAATCTGCTTCGCCTTCCTTCTAGGGACTCTTACCCAAGGACCCCATACCTACAGGAGAAAGGAGGCTTGCATTCCTACTGGAACAAAATCACAGATTTTCCTGTTACACTGCAGGACTTTAGAATAGGCTTAGGCCTGATGGCAAACATAGAACGTTCCCAGGATGAGGGAGTTCGATACATGCAGAACACCCTGCGAAGAAAAGTTGATTCAGCAAGGGGCCAGGGTGTAGCTAAAGTCCCTTTTGACTTGTTAGAAATCAGAAGGTGTTCGGCTGCATGTTGACCGGAAAAGAACACCTGATGCCACAAACCTTGCTCTCCCATTTTAAAAGCTGTATGCGTGCTGCACTGAAGATACCTCAATAACACTGTTTTTGACTGGCCTCTAGTCACTGTTGGCAGCCCTCTGGAGAGAAATGGAGTTTTCTCTAAGGAAACACGGTGCTTCCATAGCATGTGTGGGAGCTCCTCCATTCATGCTCTAGAGCTACAGGGAAATTTGACGAGAGTCCTTGCCTCAAGCTAAAGCCTGAAAAGCCCTGCTGAAGCGAAAGCATGTAGCAGTTTCCATTAGGTCGTATTCGCAGTTCTGCTTTACTTTAAGGTTTTTCACTTTTCCAGACACTAGGCAGCCTCGTGTAGGCACTCTTTTTCCTACAAATACAGTGAGTACCAGCAGTCTCCTTTGCCCTTCTAAGAAACATCCAGACCTAGAAGCCTTTCCCAGTCACTCTATGTGTTCAGAGTGTAGGGCAACTCGCTGTCCCCTTCCTTAGGAAGTTAGATGGACTCAGCTCTTCAACAGTTCCAGGGATTCTGTTCTCTCACGACCTACAACCCATGGAAGTCTGCCTCATTGCCCTCATTGGAGCTACACTAAGAAACACAATCTGCTTCGCCTTCCTTCTAGGAACTCTTACCCAAGGATCCCATACCTACAGGAGAAAGGAGGCTTGCATTCCTACAGGAACCAATGCAAAGTTTTTCCTGTTACCCTGCAGGACTTTCGAATAGGCTTAGGCCCGAAGGGTTACATAGAGCGTTCCAAGGATGAGAGAGTTCGCTACATGCAGAACACCCTGTGAAGAAAAGTTGATTCCGCAAGGGACCATGGTGTAGCGAGAGTCTCTTTTGACTTGTTAGAAATCAGAAGGGTTTCGATAGCATGGTCACCGGAAAGGAAGACCTGATTGCACAAACCTTACTTTCCCATTTTAAAAGCTTTATCCATGCTGCACTGAAGATACCTAAATAACACTGTTTTTGACCGGCCTCTAGTTACTGTAGGCAGCCCTCTGGAAAGAAAAGCAGTTTTCTCTAAGGAAACACGGTGCTTCGATAGCCTGGGTGGGAGCTCCTCCTGTCTCGCTCTAGAGCTACAGGGAAACTTGACGTGAGTCCTTGCCTCAAGCTAAGGCCTGACAAGCCCTGGTGAAGGGAAAGCGCTTAGCAGTTTCCATTAGGTCGTACTCGCAGTTCTGCTTTACTTTAACGTTTCTTCACTTTTCCAGACACTAGGCACCCTCGTGTAGGCACTCTTTTTCCTACAAATACTGTGAGTACCAGCAGGCTCCTCTGCCTTTCTAAGAAACATCCAGGCTCAGTAGTCTTTCCCAGTCAGTCTATGTATTCAGAGGGTAGGGCAACGCACTGCACCCTTCCTTTGAAAAGCTAGATGTCCTCAGTGCTCCAACAGCTCCACGGATTCTGTTCTCTCACGTCCTACATGCCATGGAAGTCTGCCTCATTGCCCTCATTGGAGCTACACTAAGAAACACAATCTGCTTCGCCTTCCTCTAGGAACTCTTACCCAAGGACCCCATACCTACCGGAGAAAGGAGACTTGCATTCCTAGTGGAACCAAAGCACAGTTTTTACTGTTACACTGCAGGACTTCAGAATAGGCATAGGCTCGATAGCATACATAGAACGTTCCCAGGACGAGGGAGTTCGATACATGCAGAACACCCTGTGAAGAAAACTTGTTTCAGACGGGACCAGGGTGTAGCTAGGGTCCTTTTGACTTGTGAGAAATCAGAACTTGTTCGGCTGCATGTTCACCATAAAAGAACACCTGATGGCACAAACCTTGCTTTCCCATTTTAAAAGCTCTATCCGTGCTGCACTGAAGATACCTACCTAACACTGTTTTTGACTGGCCTCTAGTCACTGTGGGCAGCCCTCTGGAAAGAAAAGGAGTTTTCTCTAAGGAAACACGGTGCTTCCATAGCATGGGTGGGGGCTCCTCCTGTCATGCTCTAGAGCTACAGGGAAACTTGACGTGAGTCCTTGCCTCAAGCTAAAGCCTGAAAAGCCCTGCTGAAGCGAAAGCGCTTATCAGTTTCCATTATGTCGTATTCGCCGTTCTGCTTTACTTTAACGATTCTTCACTTTTCCAGACACTAGGCACCCTCGTGTAGGCATCCTTTTTCCTACAAATACAGTGAGTACCAGCAGTCTCCTTTTCCCTTGCAAGAAACATCCAGGCCTAGAAGTCTTTATCAGTCACTCTATGTATTCAGAGTGTAGGGCAACTCGCTGCACCCTTCCTTAGGAAGCTAGATGGACTCAGCTCTTCCACAGCTCCAGGGATTCTGTTCTCTCACATTCTACATGCCATGGAAGTCTGCCTCATTGCCCTCTTTGGAGCTACACTAAGAAACACAATCTGCTTCGCCTTCCTTCTAGGGACTCTTACCCAAGGACCCCATACCTACAGGAGAAAGGAGGCTTGCATTCCTAATGGAACAAAATCACAGATTTTCCTGTTACACTGCAGGACTTTAGAATAGGCTTAGGCCTGATGGCAAACATAGAACGTTCCCAGGATGAGGGAGTTCGATACATGCAGAACACCCTGCGAAGAAAAGTTGATTCAACAAGGGGCCAGGGTGTAGCTAAAGTCCCTTTTGACTTGTTAGAAATCAGAAGGTGTTCGGCTGCATGTTGACCGGAAAAGAACACCTGATGCCACAAACCTTGCTCTCCCATTTTAAAAGCTGTATGCGTGCTGCACTGAAGATACCTCAATAACACTGTTTTTGACTGGCCTCTAGTCACTGTGGGCAGCCCTCTGGAGAGAAATGGAGTTTTCTCTAAGGAAACACGGTGCTTCCATAGCATGTGTGGGAGCTCCTCCATTCATGCTCTAGAGCTACAGGGAAATTTGACGAGAGTCCTTGCCTCAAGCTAAAGCCTGAAAAGCCCTGCTGAAGCGAAAGCATGTAGCAGTTTCCATTAGGTCGTATTCGCAGTTCTGCTTTACTTTAAGGTTTTTCACTTTTCCAGACACTAGGCAGCCTCGTGTAGGCACTCTTTTTCCTACAAATACAGTGAGTACCAGCAGTCTCCTTTGCCCTTCTAAGAAACATCCAGACCTAGAAGCCCTTCCCAGTCACTCTATGTGTTCAGAGTGTAGGGCAACTCGCTGTCCCCTTCCTTAGGAAGTTAGATGGACTCAGCTCTTCAACAGTTCCAGGGATTCTGTTCTCTCACGTCCTACAACCCATGGAAGTCTGCCTCATTGCCCTCATTGGAGCTACACTAAGAAACACAATCTGCTTCGCCTTCCTTCTAGGAACTCTTACCCAAGGATCCCATACCTACAGGAGAAAGGAGGCTTGCATTCCTACAGGAACCAATGCAAAGTTTTTCCTGTTACCCTGCAGGACTTTCGAATAGGCTTAGGCCCGAAGGGTTACATAGAGCGTTCCAAGGATGAGAGAGTTCGCTACATGCAGAACACCCTGTGAAGAAAAGTTGATTCCGCAAGGGACCATGGTGTAGCGAGAGTCTCTTTTGACTTGTTAGAAATCAGAAGGGTTTCGATAGCATGGTCACCGGAAAGGAAGACCTGATTGCACAAACCTTACTTTCCCATTTTAAAAGCTTTATCCATGCTGCACTGAAGATACCTAAATAACACTGTTTTTGACCGGCCTCTAGTTACTGTAGGCAGCCCTCTGGAAAGAAAAGCAGTTTTCTCTAAGGAAACACGGTGCTTCGATAGCCTGGGTGGGAGCTCCTCCTGTCTCGCTCTAGAGCTACAGGGAAACTTGACGTGAGTCCTTGCCTCAAGCTAAGGCCTGACAAGCCCTGTTGAAGGGAAAGCGCTTAGCAGTTTCCATTAGGTCGTACTCGCAGTTCTGCTTTACTTTAACGTTTCTTCACTTTTCCAGACACTAGGCACCCTCGTGTAGGCACTCTTTTTCCTACAAATACTGTGAGTACCAGCAGGCTCCTCTGCCTTTCTAAGAAACATCCAGGCTCAGTAGTCTTTCCCAGTCAGTCTATGTATTCAGAGGGTAGGGCAACACACTGCACCCTTCCTTTGAAAAGCTAGATGTCCTCAGTGCTCCAACAGCTCCACGGATTCTGTTCTCTCACGTCCTACATGCCATGGAAGTCTGCCTCATTGCCCTCATTGGAGCTACACTAAGAAACACAATCTGCTTCGCCTTCCTCTAGGAACTCTTACCCAAGGACCCCATACCTACCGGAGAAAGGAGACTTGCATTCCTAGTGGAACCAAAGCACAGTTTTTACTGTTACACTGCAGGACTTCAGAATAGGCATAGGCTCGATAGCATACATAGAACGTTCCCAGGACGAGGGAGTTCGATACATGCAGAACACCCTGTGAAGAAAACTTGTTTCAGACGGGACCAGGGTGTAGCTAGGGTCCTTTTGACTTGTGAGAAATCAGAACGTGTTCGGCTGCATGTTCACCATAAAAGAACACCTGATGGCACAAACCTTGCTTTCCCATTTTAAAAGCTCTATCCGTGCTGCACTGAAGATACCTACCTAACACTGTTTTTGACTGGCCTCTAGTCACTGTGGGCAGCCCTCTGGAAAGAAAAGGAGTTTTCTCTAAGGAAACACGGTGCTTCCATAGCATGGGTGGGAGCTCCTCCTGTCATGCTCTAGAGCTACAGGGAAACTTGACGTGAGTCCTTGCCTCAAGCTAAAGCCTGAAAAGCCCTGCTGAAGCGAAAGCGCTTATCAGTTTCCATTATGTCGTATTCGCCGTTCTGCTTTACTTTAACGATTCTTCACTTTTCCAGACACTAGGCACCCTCGTGTAGGCATCCTTTTTCCTACAAATACAGTGAGTACCAGCAGTCTCCTTTTCCCTTGCAAGAAACATCCAGGCCTAGAAGTCTTTATCAGTCACTCTATGTATTCAGAGTGTAGGGCAACTCGCTGCACCCTTCCTTAGGAAGCTAGATGGACTCAGCTCTTCCACAGCTCCAGGGATTCTGTTCTCTCACATTCTACATGCCATGGAAGTCTGCCTCATTGCCCTCTTTGGAGCTACACTAAGAAACACAATCTGCTTCGCCTTCCTTCTAGGGACTCTTACCCAAGGACCCCATACCTACAGGAGAAAGGAGGCTTGCATTCCTACTGGAACAAAATCACAGATTTTCCTGTTACACTGCAGGACTTTAGAATAGGCTTAGGCCTGATGGCAAACATAGAACGTTCCCAGGATGAGGGAGTTCGATACATGCAGAACACCCTGCGAAGAAAAGTTGATTCAGCAAGGGGCCAGGGTGTAGCTAAAGTCCCTTTTGACTTGTTAGAAATCAGAAGGTGTTCGGCTGCATGTTGACCGGAAAAGAACACCTGATGCCACAAACCTTGCTCTCCCATTTTAAAAGCTGTATGCGTGCTGCACTGAAGATACCTCAATAACACTGTTTTTGACTGGCCTCTAGTCACTGTTGGCAGCCCTCTGGAGAGAAATGGAGTTTTCTCTAAGGAAACACGGTGCTTCCATAGCATGTGTGGGAGCTCCTCCATTCATGCTCTAGAGCTACAGGGAAATTTGACGAGAGTCCTTGCCTCAAGCTAAAGCCTGAAAAGCCCTGCTGAAGCGAAAGCATGTAGCAGTTTCCATTAGGTGGTATTCGCAGTTCTGCTTTACTTTAAGGTTTTTCACTTTTCCAGACACTAGGCAGCCTCGTGTAGGCACTCTTTTTCCTACAAATACAGTGAGTACCAGCAGTCTCCTTTGCCCTTCTAAGAAACATCCAGACCTAGAAGCCTTTCCCAGTCACTCTATGTGTTCAGAGTGTAGGGCAACTCGCTGTCCCCTTCCTTAGGAAGTTAGATGGACTCAGCTCTTCAACAGTTCCAGGGATTCTGTTCTCTCACGTCCTACAACCCATGGAAGTCTGCCTCATTGCCCTCATTGGAGCTACACTAAGAAACACAATCTGCTTCGCCTTCCTTCTAGGAACTCTTACCCAAGGATCCCATACCTACAGGAGAAAGGAGGCTTGCATTCCTACAGGAACCAATGCAAAGTTTTTCCTGTTACCCTGCAGGACTTTCGAATAGGCTTAGGCCCGAAGGGTTACATAGAGCGTTCCAAGGATGAGAGAGTTCGCTACATGCAGAACACCCTGTGAAGAAAAGTTGATTCCGCAAGGGACCATGGTGTAGCGAGAGTCTCTTTTGACTTGTTAGAAATCAGAAGGGTTTCGATAGCATGGTCACCGGAAAGGAAGACCTGATTGCACAAACCTTACTTTCCCATTTTAAAAGCTTTATCCATGCTGCACTGAAGATACCTAAATAACACTGTTTTTGACCGGCCTCTAGTTACTGTAGGCAGCCCTCTGGAAAGAAAAGCAGTTTTCTCTAAGGAAACACGGTGCTTCGATAGCCTGGGTGGGAGCTCCTCCTGTCTCGCTCTAGAGCTACAGGGAAACTTGACGTGAGTCCTTGCCTCAAGCTAAGGCCTGACAAGCCCTGTTGAAGGGAAAGCGCTTAGCAGTTTCCATTAGGTCGTACTCGCAGTTCTGCTTTACTTTAACGTTTCTTCACTTTTCCAGACACTAGGCACCCTCGTGTAGGCACTCTTTTTCCTACAAATACTGTGAGTACCAGCAGGCTCCTCTGCCTTTCTAAGAAACATCCAGGCTCAGTAGTCTTTCCCAGTCAGTCTATGTATTCAGAGGGTAGGGCAACACACTGCACCCTTCCTTTGAAAAGCTAGATGTCCTCAGTGCTCCAACAGCTCCACGGATTCTGTTCTCTCACGTCCTACATGCCATGGAAGTCTGCCTCATTGCCCTCATTGGAGCTACACTAAGAAACACAATCTGCTTCGCCTTCCTCTAGGAACTCTTACCCTAGGACCCCATACCTACCGGAGAAAGGAGACTTGCATTCCTAGTGGAACCAAAGCACAGTTTTTACTGTTACACTGCAGGACTTTAGAATAGGCATAGGCTCGATAGCATACATAGAACGTTCCAAGGACGAGGGAGTTCGATACATGCAGAACACCCTGTGAAGAAAACTTGTTTCAGACGGGACCAGGGTGTAGCTAGAGTCCTTTTGACTTGTGAGAAATCAGAACGTGTTCGGCTGCATGTTCACCATAAAAGAACACCTGATGGCACAAACCTTGCTTTCCCATTTTAAAAGCTCTATCCATGCTGCACTGAAGATACCTACCTAACACTGTTTTTGACTGGCCTCTAGTCACTGTGGGCAGCCCTCTGGAAAGAAAAGGAGTTTTCTCTAAGGAAACACGGTGCTTCCATAGCATGGGTGGGAGCTCCTCCTGTCATGCTCTAGAGCTACAGGGAAACTTGACGTGAGTCCTTGCCTCAAGCTAAAGCCTGAAAAGCCCTGCTGAAGCGAAAGCGCTTATCAGTTTCCATTATGTCGTATTCGCCGTTCTGCTTTACTTTAACGATTCTTCACTTTTCCAGACACTAGGCACCCTCGTGTAGGGATCCTTTTTCCTACAAATACAGTGAGTACCAGCAGTCTCCTTTTCCCTTGCAAGAAACATCCAGGCCAAGAAGTCTTTATCAGTCACTCTATGTATTCAGAGTGTAGGGCAACTCGCTGCACCCTTCCTTAGGAAGCTAGATGGACTCAGCTCTTCCACAGCTCCAGGGATTCTGTTCTCTCACATTCTACATGCCATGGAAGTCTGCCTCATTGCCCTCTTTGGAGCTACACTAAGAAACACAATCTGCTTCGCCTTCCTTCTAGGGACTCTTACCCAAGGACCCCATACCTACAGGAGAAAGGAGGCTTGCATTCCTACTGGAACAAAATCACAGATTTTCCTGTTACACTGCAGGACTTTAGAATAGGCTTAGGCCTGATGGCAAACATAGAACGTTCCCAGGATGAGGGAGTTCGATACATGCAGAACACCCTGCGAAGAAAAGTTGATTCAGCAAGGGGCCAGGGTGTAGCTAAAGTCCCTTTTGACGTGTTAGAAATCAGAAGGTGTTCGGCTGCATGTTGACCGGAAAAGAACACCTGATGCCACAAACCTTGCTCTCCCATTTTAAAAGCTGTATGCGTGCTGCACTGAAGATACCTCAATAACACTGTTTTTGACTGGCCTCTAGTCACTGTTGGCAGCCCTCTGGAGAGAAATGGAGTTTTCTCTAAGGAAACACGGTGCTTCCATAGCATGTGTGGGAGCTCCTCCATTCATGCTCTAGAGCTACAGGGAAATTTGACGAGAGTCCTTGCCTCAAGCTAAAGCCTGAAAAGCCCTGCTGAAGCGAAAGCATGTAGCAGTTTCCATTAGGTCGTATTCGCAGTTCTGCTTTACTTTAAGGTTTTTCACTTTTCCAGACACTAGGCAACCTCGTGTAGGCACTCTTTTTCCTACAAATACAGTGAGTACCAGCAGTCTCCTTTGCCCTTCTAAGAAACATCCAGACCTAGAAGCCTTTCCCAGTCACTCTATGTGTTCAGAGTGTAGGGCAACTCGCTGTCCCCTTCCTTAGGAAGTTAGATGGACTCAGCTCTTCAACAGTTCCAGGGATTCTGTTCTCTCACGTCCTACAACCCATGGAAGTCTGCCTCATTGCCCTCATTGGAGCTACACTAAGAAACACAATCTGCTTCGCCTTCCTTCTAGGAACTCTTACCCAAGGATCCCATACCTACAGGAGAAAGGAGGCTTGCATTCCTACAGGAACCAATGCAATGTTTTTCCTGTTACCCTGCAGGACTTTCGAATAGGCTTAGGCCCGAAGGGTTACATAGAGCGTTCCAAGGATGAGAGAGTTCGCTACATGCAGAACACCCTGTGAAGAAAAGTTGATTCCGCAAGGGACCATGGTGTAGCGAGAGTCTCTTTTGACTTGTTAGAAATCAGAAGGGTTTCGATAGCATGGTCACCGGAAAGGAAGACCTGATTGCACAAACCTTACTTTCCCATTTTAAAAGCTTTATCCATGCTGCACTGAAGATACCTAAATAACACTGTTTTTGACCGGCCTCTAGTTACTGTAGGCAGCCCTCTGGAAAGAAAAGCAGTTTTCTCTAAGGAAACACGGTGCTTCGATAGCCTGGGTGGGAGCTCCTCCTGTCTCGCTCTAGAGCTACAGGGAAACTTGACGTGAGTCCTTGCCTCAAGCTAAGGCCTGACAAGCCCTGTTGAAGGGAAAGCGCTTAGGCAGTTTCCATTAGGTCGTACTCGCAGTTCTGCTTTACTTTAACGTTTCTTCACTTTTCCAGACACTAGGCACCCTCGTGTAGGCACTCTTTTTCCTACAAATACAGTGAGTACCAGCAGGCTCCTCTGCCTTTCTAAGAAACATCCAGGCTCAGTAGTCTTTCCCAGTCAGTCTATGTATTCAGAGGGTAGGGCAACACACTGCACCCTTCCTTTGAAAAGCTAGATGTCCTCAGTGCTCCAACAGCTCCACGGATTCTGTTCTCTCACGTCCTACATGCCATGGAAGTCTGCCTCATTGCCCTCATTGGAGCTACACTAAGAAACACAATCTGCTTCGCCTTCCTCTAGGAACTCTTACCCAAGGACCCCATACCTACCGGAGAAAGGAGACTTGCATTCCTAGTGGAACCAAAGCACAGTTTTTACTGTTACACTGCAGGACTTTAGAATAGGCATAGGCTCGATAGCATACATAGAACGTTCCCAGGACGAGGGAGTTCGATACATGCAGAACACCCTGTGAAGAAAACTTGTTTCAGACGGGACCAGGGTGTAGCTAGGGTCCTTTTGACTTGTGAGAAATCAGAACGTGTTCGGCTGCCTGTTCACCATAAAAGAACACCTGATGGCACAAACCTTGCTTTCCCATTTTAAAAGCTCTATCCGTGCTGCACTGAAGATACCTACCTAACACTGTTTTTGACTGGCCTCTAGTCACTGTGGGCAGCCCTCTGGAAAGAAAAGGAGTTTTCTCTAAGGAAACACGGTGCTTCCATAGCATGGGTGGGAGCTCCTCCTGTCATGCTCTAGAGCTACAGGGAAACTTGACGTGAGTCCTTGCCTCAAGCTAAAGCCTGAAAAGCCCTGCTGAAGCGAAAGCGCTTATCAGTTTCCATTATGTCGTATTCGCCGTTCTGCTTTACTTTAACGATTCTTCACATTTCCAGACACTAGGCACCCTCGTGTAGGCATCCTTTTTCCTACAAATACAGTGAGTACCAGCAGTCTCCTTTTCCCTTGCAAGAAACATCCAGGCCTAGAAGTCTTTATCAGTCACTCTATGTATTCAGAGTGTAGGGCAACTCGCTGCACCCTTCCTTAGGAAGCTAGATGGACTCAGCTCTTCCACAGCTCCAGGGATTCTGTTCTCTCACATTCTACATGCCATGGAAGTCTGCCTCATTGCCCTCTTTGGAGCTACACTAAGAAACACAATCTGCTTCGCCTTCCTTCTAGGGACTCTTACCCAAGGACCCCATACCTACAGGAGAAAGGAGGCTTGCATTCCTACTGGAACAAAATCACAGATTTTCCTGTTACACTGCAGGACTTTAGAATAGGCTTAGGCCTGATGGCAAACATAGAACGTTCCCAGGATGAGGGCGTTCGATACATGCAGAACACCCTGCGAAGAAAAGTTGATTCAGCAAGGGGCCAGGGTGTAGCTAAAGTCCCTTTTGACTTGTTAGAAATCAGAAGGTGTTCGGCTGCATGTTGACCGGAAAAGAACACCTGATGCCACAAACCTTGCTCTCCCATTTTAAAAGCTGTATGCGTGCTGCACTGAAGATACCTCAATAACACTGTTTTTGACTGGCCTCTAGTCACTGTTGGCAGCCCTCTGGAGAGAAATGGAGTTTTCTCTAAGGAAACACGGTGCTTCCATAGCATGTGTGGGAGCTCCTCCATTCATGCTCTAGAGCTACAGGGAAATTTGACGAGAGTCCTTGCCTCAAGCTAAAGCCTGAAAAGCCCTGCTGAAGCGAAAGCATGTAGCAGTTTCCATTAGGTCGTATTCGCAGTTCTGCTTTACTTTAAGGTTTTTCACTTTTCCAGACACTAGGCAGCCTCGTGTAGGCACTCTTTTTCCTACAAATACAGTGAGTACCAGCAGTCTCCTTTGCCCTTCTAAGAAACATCCAGACCTAGAAGCCTTTCCCAGTCACTCTATGTGTTCAGAGTGTAGGGCAACTCGCTGTCCCCTTCCTTAGGAAGTTAGATGGACTCAGCTCTTCAACAGTTCCAGGGATTCTGTTCTCTCACGTCCTACAACCCATGGAAGTCTGCCTCATTGCCCTCATTGGAGCTACACTAAGAAACACAATCTGCTTCGCCTTCCTTCTAGGAACTCTTACCCAAGGATCCCATACCTACAGGAGAAAGGAGGCTTGCATTCCTACAGGAACCAATGCAAAGTTTTTCCTGTTACCCTGCAGGACTTTCGAATAGGCTTAGGCCCGAAGGGTTACATAGAGCGTTCCAAGGATGAGAGAGTTCGCTACATGCAGAACACCCTGTGAAGAAAAGTTGATTCCGCAAGGGACCATGGTGTAGCGAGAGTCTCTTTTGACTTGTTAGAAATCAGAAGGGTTTCGATAGCATGGTCACCGGAAAGGAAGACCTGATTGCACAAACCTTACTTTCCCATTTTAAAAGCTTTATCCATGCTGCACTGAAGATACCTAAATAACACTGTTTTTGACCGGCCTCTAGTTACTGTAGGCAGCCCTCTGGAAAGAAAAGCAGTTTTCTCTAAGGAAACACGGTGCTTCGATAGCCTGGGTGGGAGCTCCTCCTGTCTCGCTCTAGAGCTACAGGGAAACTTGACGTGAGTCCTTGCCTCAAGCTAAGGCCTGACAAGCCCTGGTGAAGGGAAAGCGCTTAGCAGTTTCCATTAGGTCGTACTCGCAGTTCTGCTTTACTTTAACGTTTCTTCACTTTTCCAGACACTAGGCACCCTCGTGTAGGCACTCTTTTTCCTACAAATACTGTGAGTACCAGCAGGCTCCTCTGCCTTTCTAAGAAACATCCAGGCTCAGTAGTCTTTCCCAGTCAGTCTATGTATTCAGAGGGTAGGGCAACACACTGCACCCTTCCTTTGAAAAGCTAGATGTCCTCAGTGCTCCAACAGCTCCACGAATTCTGTTCTCTCACGTCCTACATGCCATGGAAGTCTGCCTCATTGCCCTCATTGGAGCTACACTAAGAAACACAATCTGCTTCGCCTTCCTCTAGGAACTCTTACCCTAGGACCCCATACCTACCGGAGAAAGGAGACTTGCATTCCTAGTGGAACCAAAGCACAGTTTTTACTGTTACACTGCAGGACTTTAGAATAGGCATAGGCTCGATAGCATACATAGAACGTTCCAAGGACGAGGGAGTTCGATACATGCAGAACACCCTGTGAAGAAAACTTGTTTCAGACGGGACCAGGGTGTAGCTAGAGTCCTTTTGACTTGTGAGAAATCAGAACGTGTTCGGCTGCATGTTCACCATAAAAGAACACCTGATGGCACAAACCTTGCTTTCCCATTTTAAAAGCTCTATCCGTGCTGCACTGAAGATACCTACCTAACACTGTTTTTGACTGGCCTCTAGTCACTGTGGGCAGCCCTCTGGAAAGAAAAGGAGTTTTCTCTAAGGAAACACGGTGCTTCCATAGCATGGGTGGGAGCTCCTCCTGTCATGCTCTAGAGCTACAGGGAAACTTGACGTGAGTCCTTGCCTCAAGCTAAAGCCTGAAAAGCCCTGCTGAAGCGAAAGCGCTTATCAGTTTCCATTATGTCGTATTCGCCGTTCTGCTTTACTTTAACGATTCTTCACTTTTCCAGACACTAGGCACCCTCGTGTTGGCATCCTTTTTCCTACAAATACAGTGAGTACCAGCAGTCTCCTTTTCCCTTGCAAGAAACATCCAGGCCTAGAAGTCTTTATCAGTCACTCTATGTATTCAGAGTGTAGGGCAACTCGCTGCACCCTTCCTTAGGAAGCTAGATGGACTCAGCTCTTCCACAGCTCCAGGGATTCTGTTCTCTCACATTCTACATGCCATGGAAGTCTGCCTCATTGCCCTCTTTGGAGCTACACTAAGAAACACAATCTGCTTCGCCTTCCTTCTAGGGACTCTTACCCAAGGACCCCATACCTACAGGAGAAAGGAGGCTTGCATTCCTACTGGAACAAAATCACAGATTTTCCTGTTACACTGCAGGACTTTAGAATAGGCTTAGGCCTGATGGCAAACATAGAACGTTCCCAGGATGAGGGAGTTCGATACATGCAGAACACCCTGCGAAGAAAAGTTGATTCAGCAAGGGGCCAGGGTGTAGCTAAAGTCCCTTTTGACGTGTTAGAAATCAGAAGGTGTTCGGCTGCATGTTGACCGGAAAAGAACACCTGATGCCACAAACCTTGCTCTCCCATTTTAAAAGCTGTATGCGTGCTGCACTGAAGATACCTCAATAACACTGTTTTTGACTGGCCTCTAGTCACTGTTGGCAGCCCTCTGGAGAGAAATGGAGTTTTCTCTAAGGAAACACGGTGCTTCCATAGCATGTGTGGGAGCTCCTCCATTCATGCTCTAGAGCTACAGGGAAATTTGACGAGAGTCCTTGCCTCAAGCTAAAGCCTGAAAAGCCCTGCTGAAGCGAAAGCATGTAGCAGTTTCCATTAGGTGGTATTCGCAGTTCTGCTTTACTTTAAGGTTTTTCACTTTTCCAGACACTAGGCAGCCTCGTGTAGGCACTCTTTTTCCTACAAATACAGTGAGTACCAGCAGTCTCCTTTGCCCTTCTAAGAAACATCCAGACCTAGAAGCCTTTCCCAGTCACTCTATGTGTTCAGAGTGTAGGGCAACTCGCTGTCCCCTTCCTTAGGAAGTTAGATGGACTCAGCTCTTCAACAGTTCCAGGGATTCTGTTCTCTCACGTCCTACAACCCATGGAAGTCTGCCTCATTGCCCTCATTGGAGCTACACTAAGAAACACAATCTGCTTCGCCTTCCTTCTAGGAACTCTTACCCAAGGATCCCATACCTACAGGAGAAAGGAGGCTTGCATTCCTACAGGAACCAATGCAAAGTTTTTCCTGTTACCCTGCAGGACTTTCGAATAGGCTTAGGCCCGAAGGGTTACGTAGAGCGTTCCAAGGATGAGAGAGTTCGCTACATGCAGAACACCCTGTGAAGAAAAGTTGATTCCGCAAGGGACCATGGTGTAGCGAGAGTCTCTTTTGACTTGTTAGAAATCAGAAGGGTTTCGATAGCATGGTCACCGGAAAGGAAGACCTGATTGCACAAACCTTACTTTCCCATTTTAAAAGCTTTATCCATGCTGCACTGAAGATACCTAAATAACACTGTTTTTGACCGGCCTCTAGTTACTGTAGGCAGCCCTCTGGAAAGAAAAGCAGTTTTCTCTAAGGAAACACGGTGCTTCGATAGCCTGGGTGGGAGCTCCTCCTGTCTCGCTCTAGAGCTACAGGGAAACTTGACGTGAGTCCTTGCCTCAAGCTAAGGCCTGACAAGCCCTGTTGAAGGGAAAGCGCTTAGCAGTTTCCATTAGGTCGTACTCGCAGTTCTGCTTTACTTTAACGTTTCTTCACTTTTCCAGACACTAGGCACCCTCGTGTAGGCACTCTTTTTCCTACAAATACAGTGAGTACCAGCAGGCTCCTCTGCCTTTCTAAGAAACATCCAGGCTCAGTAGTCTTTCCCAGTCAGTCTATGTATTCAGAGGGTAGGGCAACACACTGCACCCTTCCTTTGAAAAGCTAGATGTCCTCAGTGCTCCAACAGCTCCACGGATTCTGTTCTCTCACGTCCTACATGCCATGGAAGTCTGCCTCATTGCCCTCATTGGAGCTACACTAAGAAACACAATCTGCTTCGCCTTCCTCTAGGAACTCTTACCCAAGGACCCCATACCTACCGGAGAAAGGAGACTTGCATTCCTAGTGGAACCAAAGCACAGTTTTTACTGTTACACTGCAGGACTTTAGAATAGGCATAGGCTCGATAGCATACATAGAACGTTCCCAGGACGAGGGAGTTCGATACATGCAGAACACCCTGTGAAGAAAACTTGTTTCAGACGGGACCAGGGTGTAGCTAGGGTCCTTTTGACTTGTGAGAAATCAGAACGTGTTCGGCTGCCTGTTCACCATAAAAGAACACCTGATGGCACAAACCTTGCTTTCCCATTTTAAAAGCTCTATCCGTGCTGCACTGAAGATACCTACCTAACACTGTTTTTGACTGGCCTCTAGTCACTGTGGGCAGCCCTCTGGAAAGAAAAGGAGTTTTCTCTAAGGAAACACGGTGCTTCCATAGCATGGGTGGGAGCTCCTCCTGTCATGCTCTAGAGCTACAGGGAAACTTGACGTGAGTCCTTGCCTCAAGCTAAAGCCTGAAAAGCCCTGCTGAAGCGAAAGCGCTTATCAGTTTCCATTATGTCGTATTCGCCGTTCTGCTTTACTTTAACGATTCTTCACTTTTCCAGACACTAGGCACCCTCGTGTTGGCATCCTTTTTCCTACAAATACAGTGAGTACCAGCAGTCTCCTTTTCCCTTGCAAGAAACATCCAGGCCTAGAAGTCTTTATCAGTCACTCTATGTATTCAGAGTGTAGGGCAACTCGCTGCACCCTTCCTTAGGAAGCTAGATGGACTCAGCTCTTCCACAGCTCCAGGGATTCTGTTCTCTCACATTCTACATGCCATGGAAGTCTGCCTCATTGCCCTCTTTGGAGCTACACTAAGAAACACAATCTGCTTCGCCTTCCTTCTAGGGACTCTTACCCAAGGACCCCATACCTACAGGAGAAAGGAGGCTTGCATTCCTACTGGAACAAAATCACAGATTTTCCTGTTACACTGCAGGACTTTAGAATAGGCTTAGGCCTGATGGCAAACATAGAACGTTCCCAGGATGAGGGAGTTCGATACATGCAGAACACCCTGCGAAGAAAAGTTGATTCAGCAAGGGGCCAGGGTGTAGCTAAAGTCCCTTTTGACGTGTTAGAAATCAGAAGGTGTTCGGCTGCATGTTGACCGGAAAAGAACACCTGATGCCACAAACCTTGCTCTCCCATTTTAAAAGCTGTATGCGTGCTGCACTGAAGATACCTCAATAACACTGTTTTTGACTGGCCTCTAGTCACTGTTGGCAGCCCTCTGGAGAGAAATGGAGTTTTCTCTAAGGAAACACGGTGCTTCCATAGCATGTGTGGGAGCTCCTCCATTCATGCTCTAGAGCTACAGGGAAATTTGACGAGAGTCCTTGCCTCAAGCTAAAGCCTGAAAAGCCCTGCTGAAGCGAAAGCATGTAGCAGTTTCCATTAGGTCGTATTCGCAGTTCTGCTTTACTTTAAGGTTTTTCACTTTTCCAGACACTAGGCAGCCTCGTGTAGGCACTCTTTTTCCTACAAATACAGTGAGTACCAGCAGTCTCCTTTGCCCTTCTAAGAAACATCCAGACCTAGAAGCCTTTCCCAGTCACTCTATGTGTTCAGAGTGTAGGGCAACTCGCTGTCCCCTTCCTTAGGAAGTTAGATGGACTCAGCTCTTCAACAGTTCCAGGGATTCTGTTCTCTCACGTCCTACAACCCATGGAAGTCTGCCTCATTGCCCTCATTGGAGCTACACTAAGAAACACAATCTGCTTCGCCTTCCTTCTAGGAACTCTTACCCAAGGATCCCATACCTACAGGAGAAAGGAGGCTTGCATTCCTACAGGAACCAATGCAAAGTTTTTCCTGTTACCCTGCAGGACTTTCGAATAGGCTTAGGCCCGAAGGGTTACGTAGAGCGTTCCAAGGATGAGAGAGTTCGCTACATGCAGAACACCCTGTGAAGAAAAGTTGATTCCGCAAGGGACCATGGTGTAGCGAGAGTCTCTTTTGACTTGTTAGAAATCAGAAGGGTTTCGATAGCATGGTCACCGGAAAGGAAGACCTGATTGCACAAACCTTACTTTCCCATTTTAAAAGCTTTATCCATGCTGCACTGAAGATACCTAAATAACACTGTTTTTGACCGGCCTCTAGTTACTGTAGGCAGCCCTCTGGAAAGAAAAGCAGTTTTCTCTAAGGAAACACGGTGCTTCGATAGCCTGGGTGGGAGCTCCTCCTGTCTCGCTCTAGAGCTACAGGGAAACTTGACGTGAGTCCTTGCCTCAAGCTAAGGCCTGACAAGCCCTGTTGAAGGGAAAGCGCTTAGCAGTTTCCATTAGGTCGTACTCGCAGTTCTGCTTTACTTTAACGTTTCTTCACTTTTCCAGACACTAGGCACCCTCGTGTAGGCACTCTTTTTCCTACAAATACTGTGAGTACCAGCAGGCTCCTCTGCCTTTCTAAGAAACATCCAGGCTCAGTAGTCTTTCCCAGTCAGTCTATGTATTCAGAGGGTAGGGCAACACACTGCACCCTTCCTTTGAAAAGCTAGATGTCCTCAGTGCTCCAACAGCTCCACGGATTCTGTTCTCTCACGTCCTACATGCCATGGAAGTCTGCCTCATTGCCCTCATTGGAGCTACACTAAGAAACACAATCTGCTTCGCCTTCCTCTAGGAACTCTTACCCAAGGACCCCATACCTACCGGAGAAAGGAGACTTGCATTCCTAGTGGAACCAAAGCAGAGTTTTTACTGTTACACTGCAGGACTTTAGAATAGGCATAGGCTCGATAGCATACATAGAACGTTCCCAGGACGAGGGAGTTCGATACATGCAGAACACCCTGTGAAGAAAACTTGTTTCAGACGGGACCAGGGTGTAGCTAGGGTCCTTTTGACTTGTGAGAAATCAGAACGTGTTCGGCTGCATGTTCACCATAAAAGAACACCTGATGGCACAAACCTTGCTTTCCCATTTTAAAAGCTCTATCCGTGCTGCACTGAAGATACCTACCTAACACTGTTTTTGACTGGCCTCTAGTCACTGTGGGCAGCCCTCTGGAAAGAAAAGGAGTTTTCTCTAAGGAAACACGGTGCTTCCATAGCATGGGTGGGAGCTCCTCCTGTCATGCTCTAGAGCTACAGGGAAACTTGACGTGAGTCCTTGCCTCAAGCTAAAGCCTGAAAAGCCCTGCTGAAGCGAAAGCGCTTATCAGTTTCCATTATGTCGTATTCGCCGTTCTGCTTTACTTTAACGATTCTTCACATTTCCAGACACTAGGCACCCTCGTGTAGGCATCCTTTTTCCTACAAATACAGTGAGTACCAGCAGTCTCCTTTTCCCTTGCAAGAAACATCCAGGCCTAGAAGTCTTTATCAGTCACTCTATGTATTCAGAGTGTAGGGCAACTCGCTGCACCCTTCCTTAGGAAGCTAGATGGACTCAGCTCTTCCACAGCTCCAGGGATTCTGTTCTCTCACATTCTACATGCCATGGAAGTCTGCCTCATTGCCCTCTTTGGAGCTACACTAAGAAACACAATCTGCTTCGCCTTCCTTCTAGGGACTCTTACCCAAGGACCCCATACCTACAGGAGAAAGGAGGCTTGCATTCCTACTGGAACAAAATCACAGATTTTCCTGTTACACTGCAGGACTTTAGAATAGGCTTAGGCCTGATGGCAAACATAGAACGTTCCCAGGATGAGGGCGTTCGATACATGCAGAACACCCTGCGAAGAAAAGTTGATTCAGCAAGGGGCCAGGGTGTAGCTAAAGTCCCTTTTGACTTGTTAGAAATCAGAAGGTGTTCGGCTGCATGTTGACCGGAAAAGAACACCTGATGCCACAAACCTTGCTCTCCCATTTTAAAAGCTGTATGCGTGCTGCACTGAAGATACCTCAATAACACTGTTTTTGACTGGCCTCTAGTCACTGTTGGCAGCCCTCTGGAGAGAAATGGAGTTTTCTCTAAGGAAACACGGTGCTTCCATAGCATGTGTGGGAGCTCCTCCATTCATGCTCTAGAGCTACAGGGAAATTTGACGAGAGTCCTTGCCTCAAGCTAAAGCCTGAAAAGCCCTGCTGAAGCGAAAGCATGTAGCAGTTTCCATTAGGTCGTATTCGCAGTTCTGCTTTACTTTAAGGTTTTTCACTTTTCCAGACACTAGGCAGCCTCGTGTAGGCACTCTTTTTCCTACAAATACAGTGAGTACCAGCAGTCTCCTTTGCCCTTCTAAGAAACATCCAGACCTAGAAGCCTTTCCCAGTCACTCTATGTGTTCAGAGTGTAGGGCAACTCGCTGTCCCCTTCCTTAGGAAGTTAGATGGACTCAGCTCTTCAACAGTTCCAGGGATTCTGTTCTCTCACGTCCTACAACCCATGGAAGTCTGCCTCATTGCCCTCATTGGAGCTACACTAAGAAACACAATCTGCTTCGCCTTCCTTCTAGGAACTCTTACCCAAGGATCCCATACCTACAGGAGAAAGGAGGCTTGCATTCCTACAGGAACCAATGCAAAGTTTTTCCTGTTACCCTGCAGGACTTTCGAATAGGCTTAGGCCCGAAGGGTTACATAGAGCGTTCCAAGGATGAGAGAGTTCGCTACATGCAGAACACCCTGTGAAGAAAAGTTGATTCCGCAAGGGACCATGGTGTAGCGAGAGTCTCTTTTGACTTGTTAGAAATCAGAAGGGTTTCGATAGCATGGTCACCGGAAAGGAAGACCTGATTGCACAAACCTTACTTTCCCATTTTAAAAGCTTTATCCATGCTGCACTGAAGATACCTAAATAACACTGTTTTTGACCGGCCTCTAGTTACTGTAGGCAGCCCTCTGGAAAGAAAAGCAGTTTTCTCTAAGGAAACACGGTGCTTCGATAGCCTGGGTGGGAGCTCCTCCTGTCTCGCTCTAGAGCTACAGGGAAACTTGACGTGAGTCCTTGCCTCAAGCTAAGGCCTGACAAGCCCTGGTGAAGGGAAAGCGCTTAGCAGTTTCCATTAGGTCGTACTCGCAGTTCTGCTTTACTTTAACGTTTCTTCACTTTTCCAGACACTAGGCACCCTCGTGTAGGCACTCTTTTTCCTACAAATACTGTGAGTACCAGCAGGCTCCTCTGCCTTTCTAAGAAACATCCAGGCTCAGTAGTCTTTCCCAGTCAGTCTATGTATTCAGAGGGTAGGGCAACACACTGCACCCTTCCTTTGAAAAGCTAGATGTCCTCAGTGCTCCAACAGCTCCACGAATTCTGTTCTCTCACGTCCTACATGCCATGGAAGTCTGCCTCATTGCCCTCATTGGAGCTACACTAAGAAACACAATCTGCTTCGCCTTCCTCTAGGAACTCTTACCCTAGGACCCCATACCTACCGGAGAAAGGAGACTTGCATTCCTAGTGGAACCAAAGCACAGTTTTTACTGTTACACTGCAGGACTTTAGAATAGGCATAGGCTCGATAGCATACATAGAACGTTCCAAGGACGAGGGAGTTCGATACATGCAGAACACCCTGTGAAGAAAACTTGTTTCAGACGGGACCAGGGTGTAGCTAGAGTCCTTTTGACTTGTGAGAAATCAGAACGTGTTCGGCTGCATGTTCACCATAAAAGAACACCTGATGGCACAAACCTTGCTTTCCCATTTTAAAAGCTCTATCCATGCTGCACTGAAGATACCTACCTAACACTGTTTTTGACTGGCCTCTAGTCACTGTGGGCAGCCCTCTGGAAAGAAAAGGAGTTTTCTCTAAGGAAACACGGTGCTTCCATAGCATGGGTGGGAGCTCCTCCTGTCATGCTCTAGAGCTACAGGGAAACTTGACGTGAGTCCTTGCCTCAAGCTAAAGCCTGAAAAGCCCTGCTGAAGCGAAAGCGCTTATCAGTTTCCATTATGTCGTATTCGCCGTTCTGCTTTACTTTAACGATTCTTCACTTTTCCAGACACTAGGCACCCTCGTGTAGGCATCCTTTTTCCTACAAATACAGTGAGTACCAGCAGTCTCCTTTTCCCTTGCAAGAAACATCCAGGCCTAGAAGTCTTTATCAGTCACTCTATGTATTCAGAGTGTAGGGCAACTCGCTGCACCCTTCCTTAGGAAGCTAGATGGACTCAGCTCTTCCACAGCTCCAGGGATTCTGTTCTCTCACATTCTACATGCCATGGAAGTCTGCCTCATTGCCCTCTTTGGAGCTACACTAAGAAACACAATCTGCTTCGCCTTCCTTCTAGGGACTCTTACCCAAGGACCCCATACCTACAGGAGAAAGGAGGCTTGCATTCCTACTGGAACAAAATCACAGATTTTCCTGTTACACTGCAGGACTTTAGAATAGGCTTAGGCCTGATGGCAAACATAGAACGTTCCCAGGATGAGGGAGTTCGATACATGCAGAACACCCTGCGAAGAAAAGTTGATTCAGCAAGGGGCCAGGGTGTAGCTAAAGTCCCTTTTGACGTGTTAGAAATCAGAAGGTGTTCGGCTGCATGTTGACCGGAAAAGAACACCTGATGCCACAAACCTTGCTCTCCCATTTTAAAAGCTGTATGCGTGCTGCACTGAAGATACCTCAATAACACTGTTTTTGACTGGCCTCTAGTCACTGTTGGCAGCCCTCTGGAGAGAAATGGAGTTTTCTCTAAGGAAACACGGTGCTTCCATAGCATGTGTGGGAGCTCCTCCATTCATGCTCTAGAGCTACAGGGAAATTTGACGAGAGTCCTTGCCTCAAGCTAAAGCCTGAAAAGCCCTGCTGAAGCGAAAGCATGTAGCAGTTTCCATTAGGTGGTATTCGCAGTTCTGCTTTACTTTAAGGTTTTTCACTTTTCCAGACACTAGGCAGCCTCGTGTAGGCACTCTTTTTCCTACAAATACAGTGAGTACCAGCAGTCTCCTTTGCCCTTCTAAGAAACATCCAGACCTAGAAGCCTTTCCCAGTCACTCTATGTGTTCAGAGTGTAGGGCAACTCGCTGTCCCCTTCCTTAGGAAGTTAGATGGACTCAGCTCTTCAACAGTTCCAGGGATTCTGTTCTCTCACGTCCTACAACCCATGGAAGTCTGCCTCATTGCCCTCATTGGAGCTACACTAAGAAACACAATCTGCTTCGCCTTCCTTCTAGGAACTCTTACCCAAGGATCCCATACCTACAGGAGAAAGGAGGCTTGCATTCCTACAGGAACCAATGCAATGTTTTTCCTGTTACCCTGCAGGACTTTCGAATAGGCTTAGGCCCGAAGGGTTACATAGAGCGTTCCAAGGATGAGAGAGTTCGCTACATGCAGAACACCCTGTGAAGAAAAGTTGATTCCGCAAGGGACCATGGTGTAGCGAGAGTCTCTTTTGACTTGTTAGAAATCAGAAGGGTTTCGATAGCATGGTCACCGGAAAGGAAGACCTGATTGCACAAACCTTACTTTCCCATTTTAAAAGCTTTATCCATGCTGCACTGAAGATACCTAAATAACACTGTTTTTGACCGGCCTCTAGTTACTGTAGGCAGCCCTCTGGAAAGAAAAGCAGTTTTCTCTAAGGAAACACGGTGCTTCGATAGCCTGGGTGGGAGCTCCTCCTGTCTCGCTCTAGAGCTACAGGGAAACTTGACGTGAGTCCTTGCCTCAAGCTAAGGCCTGACAAGCCCTGTTGAAGGGAAAGCGCTTAGGCAGTTTCCATTAGGTCGTACTCGCAGTTCTGCTTTACTTTAACGTTTCTTCACTTTTCCAGACACTAGGCACCCTCGTGTAGGCACTCTTTTTCCTACAAATACTGTGAGTACCAGCAGGCTCCTCTGCCTTTCTAAGAAACATCCAGGCTCAGTAGTCTTTCCCAGTCAGTCTATGTATTCAGAGGGTAGGGCAACACACTGCACCCTTCCTTTGAAAAGCTAGATGTCCTCAGTGCTCCAACAGCTCCACGGATTCTGTTCTCTCACGTCCTACATGCCATGGAAGTCTGCCTCATTGCCCTCATTGGAGCTACACTAAGAAACACAATCTGCTTCGCCTTCCTCTAGGAACTCTTACCCAAGGACCCCATACCTACCGGAGAAAGGAGACTTGCATTCCTAGTGGAACCAAAGCACAGTTTTTACTGTTACACTGCAGGACTTTAGAATAGGCATAGGCTCGATAGCATACATAGAACGTTCCCAGGACGAGGGAGTTCGATACATGCAGAACACCCTGTGAAGAAAACTTGTTTCAGACGGGACCAGGGTGTAGCTAGGGTCCTTTTGACTTGTGAGAAATCAGAACGTGTTCGGCTGCCTGTTCACCATAAAAGAACACCTGATGGCACAAACCTTGCTTTCCCATTTTAAAAGCTCTATCCGTGCTGCACTGAAGATACCTACCTAACACTGTTTTTGACTGGCCTCTAGTCACTGTGGGCAGCCCTCTGGAAAGAAAAGGAGTTTTCTCTAAGGAAGCACGGTGCTTCCATAGCATGGGTGGGAGCTCCTCCTGTCATGCTCTAGAGCTACAGGGAAACTTGACGTGAGTCCTTGCTTCAAGCTAAAGCCTGAAAAGCCCTGCTGAAGCGAAAGCGCTTATCAGTTTCCATTATGTCGTATTCGCCGTTCTGCTTTACTTTAACGATTCTTCACATTTCCAGACACTAGGCACCCTCGTGTAGGCATCCTTTTTCCTACAAATACAGTGAGTACCAGCAGTCTCCTTTTCCCTTGCAAGAAACATCCAGGCCTAGAAGTCTTTATCAGTCACTCTATGTATTCAGAGTGTAGGGCAACTCGCTGCACCCTTCCTTAGGAAGCTAGATGGACTCAGCTCTTCCACAGCTCCAGGGATTCTGTTCTCTCACATTCTACATGCCATGGAAGTCTGCCTCATTGCCCTCTTTGGAGCTACACTAAGAAACACAATCTGCTTCGCCTTCCTTCTAGGGACTCTTACCCAAGGACCCCATACCTACAGGAGAAAGGAGGCTTGCATTCCTACTGGAACAAAATCACAGATTTTCCTGTTACACTGCAGGACTTTAGAATAGGCTTAGGCCTGATGGCAAACATAGAACGTTCCCAGGATGAGGGAGTTCGATACATGCAGAACACCCTGCGAAGAAAAGTTGATTCAGCAAGGGGCCAGGGTGTAGCTAAAGTCCCTTTTGACGTGTTAGAAATCAGAAGGTGTTCGGCTGCATGTTGACCGGAAAAGAACACCTGATGCCACAAACCTTGCTCTCCCATTTTAAAAGCTGTATGCGTGCTGCACTGAAGATACCTCAATAACACTGTTTTTGACTGGCCTCTAGTCACTGTTGGCAGCCCTCTGGAGAGAAATGGAGTTTTCTCTAAGGAAACACGGTGCTTCCATAGCATGTGTGGGAGCTCCTCCATTCATGCTCTAGAGCTACAGGGAAATTTGACGAGAGTCCTTGCCTCAAGCTAAAGCCTGAAAAGCCCTGCTGAAGCGAAAGCATGTAGCAGTTTCCATTAGGTCGTATTCGCAGTTCTGCTTTACTTTAAGGTTTTTCACTTTTCCAGACACTAGGCAGCCTCGTGTAGGCACTCTTTTTCCTACAAATACAGTGAGTACCAGCAGTCTCCTTTGCCCTTCTAAGAAACATCCAGACCTAGAAGCCTTTCCCAGTCACTCTATGTGTTCAGAGTGTAGGGCAACTCGCTGTCCCCTTCCTTAGGAAGTTAGATGGACTCAGCTCTTCAACAGTTCCAGGGATTCTGTTCTCTCACGTCCTACAACCCATGGAAGTCTGCCTCATTGCCCTCATTGGAGCTACACTAAGAAACACAATCTGCTTCGCCTTCCTTCTAGGAACTCTTACCCAAGGATCCCATACCTACAGGAGAAAGGAGGCTTGCATTCCTACAGGAACCAATGCAAAGTTTTTCCTGTTACCCTGCAGGACTTTCGAATAGGCTTAGGCCCGAAGGGTTACATAGAGCGTTCCAAGGATGAGAGAGTTCGCTACATGCAGAACACCCTGTGAAGAAAAGTTGATTCCGCAAGGGACCATGGTGTAGCGAGAGTCTCTTTTGACTTGTTAGAAATCAGAAGGGTTTCGATAGCATGGTCACCGGAAAGGAAGACCTGATTGCACAAACCTTACTTTCCCATTTTAAAAGCTTTATCCATGCTGCACTGAAGATACCTAAATAACACTGTTTTTGACCGGCCTCTAGTTACTGTAGGCAGCCCTCTGGAAAGAAAAGCAGTTTTCTCTAAGGAAACACGGTGCTTCGATAGCCTGGGTGGGAGCTCCTCCTGTCTCGCTCTAGAGCTACAGGGAAACTTGACGTGAGTCCTTGCCTCAAGCTAAGGCCTGACAAGCCCTGTTGAAGGGAAAGCGCTTAGGCAGTTTCCATTAGGTCGTACTCGCAGTTCTGCTTTACTTTAACGTTTCTTCACTTTTCCAGACACTAGGCACCCTCGTGTAGGCACTCTTTTTCCTACAAATACTGTGAGTACCAGCAGGCTCCTCTGCCTTTCTAAGAAACATCCAGGCTCAGTAGTCTTTCCCAGTCAGTCTATGTATTCAGAGGGTAGGGCAACACACTGCACCCTTCCTTTGAAAAGCTAGATGTCCTCAGTGCTCCAACAGCTCCACGGATTCTGTTCTCTCACGTCCTACATGCCATGGAAGTCTGCCTCATTGCCCTCATTGGAGCTACACTAAGAAACACAATCTGCTTCGCCTTCCTCTAGGAACTCTTACCCAAGGACCCCATACCTACCGGAGAAAGGAGACTTGCATTCCTAGTGGAACCAAAGCAGAGTTTTTACTGTTACACTGCAGGACTTTAGAATAGGCATAGGCTCGATAGCATACATAGAACGTTCCCAGGACGAGGGAGTTCGATACATGCAGAACACCCTGTGAAGAAAACTTGTTTCAGACGGGACCAGGGTGTAGCTAGGGTCCTTTTGACTTGTGAGAAATCAGAACGTGTTCGGCTGCATGTTCACCATAAAAGAACACCTGATGGCACAAACCTTGCTTTCCCATTTTAAAAGCTCTATCCATGCTGCACTGAAGATACCTACCTAACACTGTTTTTGACTGGCCTCTAGTCACTGTGGGCAGCCCTCTGGAAAGAAAAGGAGTTTTCTCTAAGGAAACACGGTGCTTCCATAGCATGGGTGGGAGCTCCTCCTGTCATGCTCTAGAGCTACAGGGAAACTTGACGTGAGTCCTTGCCTCAAGCTAAAGCCTGAAAAGCCCTGCTGAAGCGAAAGCGCTTATCAGTTTCCATTATGTCGTATTCGCCGTTCTGCTTTACTTTAACGATTCTTCACTTTTCCAGACACTAGGCACCCTCGTGTAGGCATCCTTTTTCCTACAAATACAGTGAGTACCAGCAGTCTCCTTTTCCCTTGCAAGAAACATCCAGGCCTAGAAGTCTTTATCAGTCACTCTATGTATTCAGAGTGTAGGGCAACTCGCTGCACCCTTCCTTAGGAAGCTAGATGGACTCAGCTCTTCCACAGCTCCAGGGATTCTGTTCTCTCACATTCTACATGCCATGGAAGTCTGCCTCATTGCCCTCTTTGGAGCTACACTAAGAAACACAATCTGCTTCGCCTTCCTTCTAGGGACTCTTACCCAAGGACCCCATACCTACAGGAGAAAGGAGGCTTGCATTCCTACTGGAACAAAATCACAGATTTTCCTGTTACACTGCAGGACTTTAGAATAGGCTTAGGCCTGATGGCAAACATAGAACGTTCCCAGGATGAGGGAGTTCGATACATGCAGAACACCCTGCGAAGAAAAGTTGATTCAGCAAGGGGCCAGGGTGTAGCTAAAGTCCCTTTTGACGTGTTAGAAATCAGAAGGTGTTCGGCTGCATGTTGACCGGAAAAGAACACCTGATGCCACAAACCTTGCTCTCCCATTTTAAAAGCTGTATGCGTGCTGCACTGAAGATACCTCAATAACACTGTTTTTGACTGGCCTCTAGTCACTGTTGGCAGCCCTCTGGAGAGAAATGGAGTTTTCTCTAAGGAAACACGGTGCTTCCATAGCATGTGTGGGAGCTCCTCCATTCATGCTCTAGAGCTACAGGGAAATTTGACGAGAGTCCTTGCCTCAAGCTAAAGCCTGAAAAGCCCTGCTGAAGCGAAAGCATGTAGCAGTTTCCATTAGGTCGTATTCGCAGTTCTGCTTTACTTTAAGGTTTTTCACTTTTCCAGACACTAGGCAGCCTCGTGTAGGCACTCTTTTTCCTACAAATACAGTGAGTACCAGCAGTCTCCTTTGCCCTTCTAAGAAACATCCAGACCTAGAAGCCTTTCCCAGTCACTCTATGTGTTCAGAGTGTAGGGCAACTCGCTGTCCCCTTCCTTAGGAAGTTAGATGGACTCAGCTCTTCAACAGTTCCAGGGATTCTGTTCTCTCACGTCCTACAACCCATGGAAGTCTGCCTCATTGCCCTCATTGGAGCTACACTAAGAAACACAATCTGCTTCGCCTTCCTTCTAGGAACTCTTACCCAAGGATCCCATACCTACAGGAGAAAGGAGGCTTGCATTCCTACAGGAACCAATGCAATGTTTTTCCTGTTACCCTGCAGGACTTTCGAATAGGCTTAGGCCCGAAGGGTTACATAGAGCGTTCCAAGGATGAGAGAGTTCGCTACATGCAGAACACCCTGTGAAGAAAAGTTGATTCCGCAAGGGACCATGGTGTAGCGAGAGTCTCTTTTGACTTGTTAGAAATCAGAAGGGTTTCGATAGCATGGTCACCGGAAAGGAAGACCTGATTGCACAAACCTTACTTTCCCATTTTAAAAGCTTTATCCATGCTGCACTGAAGATACCTAAATAACACTGTTTTTGACTGGCCTCTAGTTACTGTAGGCAGCCCTCTGGAAAGAAAAGCAGTTTTCTCTAAGGAAACACGGTGCTTCGATAGCCTGGGTGGGAGCTCCTCCTGTCTCGCTCTAGAGCTACAGGGAAACTTGACGTGAGTCCTTGCCTCAAGCTAAGGCCTGACAAGCCCTGTTGAAGGGAAAGCGCTTAGCAGTTTCCATTAGGTCGTACTCGCAGTTCTGCTTTACTTTAACGTTTCTTCACTTTTCCAGACACTAGGCACCCTCGTGTAGGCACTCTTTTTCCTACAAATACTGTGAGTACCAGCAGGCTCCTCTGCCTTTCTAAGAAACATCCAGGCTCAGTAGTCTTTCCCAGTCAGTCTATGTATTCAGAGGGTAGGGCAACACACTGCACCCTTCCTTTGAAAAGCTAGATGTCCTCAGTGCTCCAACAGCTCCACGGATTCTGTTCTCTCACGTCCTACATGCCATGGAAGTCTGCCTCATTGCCCTCATTGGAGCTACACTAAGAAACACAATCTGCTTCGCCTTCCTCTAGGAACTCTTACCCAAGGACCCCATACCTACCGGAGAAAGGAGACTTGCATTCCTAGTGGAACCAAAGCACAGTTTTTACTGTTACACTGCAGGACTTTAGAATAGGCATAGGCTCGATAGCATACATAGAACGTTCCCAGGACGAGGGAGTTCGATACATGCAGAACACCCTGTGAAGAAAACTTGTTTCAGACGGGACCAGGGTGTAGCTAGGGTCCTTTTGACTTGTGAGAAATCAGAACGTGTTCGGCTGCCTGTTCACCATAAAAGAACACCTGATGGCACAAACCTTGCTTTCCCATTTTAAAAGCTCTATCCGTGCTGCACTGAAGATACCTACCTAACACTGTTTTTGACTGGCCTCTAGTCACTGTGGGCAGCCCTCTGGAAAGAAAAGGAGTTTTCTCTAAGGAAGCACGGTGCTTCCATAGCATGGGTGGGAGCTCCTCCTGTCATGCTCTAGAGCTACAGGGAAACTTGACGTGAGTCCTTGCTTCAAGCTAAAGCCTGAAAAGCCCTGCTGAAGCGAAAGCGCTTATCAGTTTCCATTATGTCGTATTCGCCGTTCTGCTTTACTTTAACGATTCTTCACATTTCCAGACACTAGGCACCCTCGTGTAGGCATCCTTTTTCCTACAAATACAGTGAGTACCAGCAGTCTCCTTTTCCCTTGCAAGAAACATCCAGGCCTAGAAGTCTTTATCAGTCACTCTATGTATTCAGAGTGTAGGGCAACTCGCTGCACCCTTCCTTAGGAAGCTAGATGGACTCAGCTCTTCCACAGCTCCAGGGATTCTGTTCTCTCACATTCTACATGCCATGGAAGTCTGCCTCATTGCCCTCTTTGGAGCTACACTAAGAAACACAATCTGCTTCGCCTTCCTTCTAGGGACTCTTACCCAAGGACCCCATACCTACAGGAGAAAGGAGGCTTGCATTCCTACTGGAACAAAATCACAGATTTTCCTGTTACACTGCAGGACTTTAGAATAGGCTTAGGCCTGATGGCAAACATAGAACGTTCCCAGGATGAGGGAGTTCGATACATGCAGAACACCCTGCGAAGAAAAGTTGATTCAGCAAGGGGCCAGGGTGTAGCTAAAGTCCCTTTTGACGTGTTAGAAATCAGAAGGTGTTCGGCTGCATGTTGACCGGAAAAGAACACCTGATGCCACAAACCTTGCTCTCCCATTTTAAAAGCTGTATGCGTGCTGCACTGAAGATACCTCAATAACACTGTTTTTGACTGGCCTCTAGTCACTGTTGGCAGCCCTCTGGAGAGAAATGGAGTTTTCTCTAAGGAAACACGGTGCTTCCATAGCATGTGTGGGAGCTCCTCCATTCATGCTCTAGAGCTACAGGGAAATTTGACGAGAGTCCTTGCCTCAAGCTAAAGCCTGAAAAGCCCTGCTGAAGCGAAAGCATGTAGCAGTTTCCATTAGGTCGTATTCGCAGTTCTGCTTTACTTTAAGGTTTTTCACTTTTCCAGACACTAGGCAGCCTCGTGTAGGCACTCTTTTTCCTACAAATACAGTGAGTACCAGCAGTCTCCTTTGCCCTTCTAAGAAACATCCAGACCTAGAAGCCTTTCCCAGTCACTCTATGTGTTCAGAGTGTAGGGCAACTTGCTGTCCCCTTCCTTAGGAAGTTAGATGGACTCAGCTCTTCAACAGTTCCAGGGATTCTGTTCTCTCACGTCCTACAACCCATGGAAGTCTGCCTCATTGCCCTCATTGGAGCTACACTAAGAAACACAATCTGCTTCGCCTTCCTTCTAGGAACTCTTACCCAAGGATCCCATACCTACAGGAGAAAGGAGGCTTGCATTCCTACAGGAACCAATGCAAAGTTTTTCCTGTTACCCTGCAGGACTTTCGAATAGGCTTAGGCCCGAAGGGTTACATAGAGCGTTCCAAGGATGAGAGAGTTCGCTACATGCAGAACACCCTGTGAAGAAAAGTTGATTCCGCAAGGGACCATGGTGTAGCGAGAGTCTCTTTTGACTTGTTAGAAATCAGAAGGGTTTCGATAGCATGGTCACCGGAAAGGAAGACCTGATTGCACAAACCTTACTTTCCCATTTTAAAAGCTTTATCCATGCTGCACTGAAGATACCTAAATAACACTGTTTTTGACCGGCCTCTAGTTACTGTAGGCAGCCCTCTGGAAAGAAAAGCAGTTTTCTCTAAGGAAACACGGTGCTTCGATAGCCTGGGTGGGAGCTCCTCCTGTCTCGCTCTAGAGCTACAGGGAAACTTGACGTGAGTCCTTGCCTCAAGCTAAGGCCTGACAAGCCCTGTTGAAGGGAAAGCGCTTAGGCAGTTTCCATTAGGTCGTACTCGCAGTTCTGCTTTACTTTAACGTTTCTTCACTTTTCCAGACACTAGGCACCCTCGTGTAGGCACTCTTTTTCCTACAAATACTGTGAGTACCAGCAGGCTCCTCTGCCTTTCTAAGAAACATCCAGGCTCAGTAGTCTTTCCCAGTCAGTCTATGTATTCAGAGGGTAGGGCAACACACTGCACCCTTCCTTTGAAAAGCTAGATGTCCTCAGTGCTCCAACAGCTCCACGGATTCTGTTCTCTCACGTCCTACATGCCATGGAAGTCTGCCTCATTGCCCTCATTGGAGCTACACTAAGAAACACAATCTGCTTCGCCTTCCTCTAGGAACTCTTACCCAAGGACCCCATACCTACCGGAGAAAGGAGACTTGCATTCCTAGTGGAACCAAAGCACAGTTTTTACTGTTACACTGCAGGACTTTAGAATAGGCATAGGCTCGATAGCATACATAGAACGTTCCCAGGACGAGGGAGTTCGATACATGCAGAACACCCTGTGAAGAAAACTTGTTTCAGACGGGACCAGGGTGTAGCTAGGGTCCTTTTGACTTGTGAGAAATCAGAACGTGTTCGGCTGCATGTTCACCATAAAAGAACACCTGATGGCACAAACCTTGCTTTCCCATTTTAAAAGCTCTATCCGTGCTGCACTGAAGATACCTACCTAACACTGTTTTTGACTGGCCTCTAGTCACTGTGGGCAGCCCTCTGGAAAGAAAAGGAGTTTTCTCTAAGGAAACACGGTGCTTCCATAGCATGGGTGGGAGCTCCTCCTGTCATGCTCTAGAGCTACAGGGAAACTTGACGTGAGTCCTTGCTTCAAGCTAAAGCCTGAAAAGCCCTGCTGAAGCGAAAGCGCTTATCAGTTTCCATTATGTCGTATTCGCCGTTCTGCTTTACTTTAACGATTCTTCACTTTTCCAGACACTAGGCACCCTCGTGTAGGCATCCTTTTTCCTACAAATACAGTGAGTACCAGCAGTCTCCTTTTCCCTTGCAAGAAACATCCAGGCCTAGAAGTCTTTATCAGTCACTCTATGTATTCAGAGTGTAGGGCAACTCGCTGCACCCTTCCTTAGGAAGCTAGATGGACTCAGCTCTTCCACAGCTCCAGGGATTCTGTTCTCTCACATTCTACATGCCATGGAAGTCTGCCTCATTGCCCTCTTTGGAGCTACACTAAGAAACACAATCTGCTTCGCCTTCCTTCTAGGGACTCTTACCCAAGGACCCCATACCTACAGGAGAAAGGAGGCTTGCATTCCTACTGGAACAAAATCACAGATTTTCCTGTTACACTGCAGGACTTTAGAATAGGCTTAGGCCTGATGGCAAACATAGAACGTTCCCAGGATGAGGGAGTTCGATACATGCAGAACACCCTGCGAAGAAAAGTTGATTCAGCAAGGGGCCAGGGTGTAGCTAAAGTCCCTTTTGACGTGTTAGAAATCAGAAGGTGTTCGGCTGCATGTTGACCGGAAAAGAACACCTGATGCCACAAACCTTGCTCTCCCATTTTAAAAGCTGTATGCGTGCTGCACTGAAGATACCTCAATAACACTGTTTTTGACTGGCCTCTAGTCACTGTTGGCAGCCCTCTGGAGAGAAATGGAGTTTTCTCTAAGGAAACACGGTGCTTCCATAGCATGTGTGGGAGCTCCTCCATTCATGCTCTAGAGCTACAGGGAAATTTGACGAGAGTCCTTGCCTCAAGCTAAAGCCTGAAAAGCCCTGCTGAAGCGAAAGCATGTAGCAGTTTCCATTAGGTCGTATTCGCAGTTCTGCTTTACTTTAAGGTTTTTCACTTTTCCAGACACTAGGCAGCCTCGTGTAGGCACTCTTTTTCCTACAAATACAGTGAGTACCAGCAGTCTCCTTTGCCCTTCTAAGAAACATCCAGACCTAGAAGCCTTTCCCAGTCACTCTATGTGTTCAGAGTGTAGGGCAACTTGCTGTCCCCTTCCTTAGGAAGTTAGATGGACTCAGCTCTTCAACAGTTCCAGGGATTCTGTTCTCTCACGTCCTACAACCCATGGAAGTCTGCCTCATTGCCCTCATTGGAGCTACACTAAGAAACACAATCTGCTTCGCCTTCCTTCTAGGAACTCTTACCCAAGGATCCCATACCTACAGGAGAAAGGAGGCTTGCATTCCTACAGGAACCAATGCAAAGTTTTTCCTGTTACCCTGCAGGACTTTCGAATAGGCTTAGGCCCGAAGGGTTACATAGAGCGTTCCAAGGATGAGAGAGTTCGCTACATGCAGAACACCCTGTGAAGAAAAGTTGATTCCGCAAGGGACCATGGTGTAGCGAGAGTCTCTTTTGACTTGTTAGAAATCAGAAGGGTTTCGATAGCATGGTCACCGGAAAGGAAGACCTGATTGCACAAACCTTACTTTCCCATTTTAAAAGCTTTATCCATGCTGCACTGAAGATACCTAAATAACACTGTTTTTGACCGGCCTCTAGTTACTGTAGGCAGCCCTCTGGAAAGAAAAGCAGTTTTCTCTAAGGAAACACGGTGCTTCGATAGCCTGGGTGGGAGCTCCTCCTGTCTCGCTCTAGAGCTACAGGGAAACTTGACGTGAGTCCTTGCCTCAAGCTAAGGCCTGACAAGCCCTGTTGAAGGGAAAGCGCTTAGGCAGTTTCCATTAGGTCGTACTCGCAGTTCTGCTTTACTTTAACGTTTCTTCACTTTTCCAGACACTAGGCACCCTCGTGTAGGCACTCTTTTTCCTACAAATACTGTGAGTACCAGCAGGCTCCTCTGCCTTTCTAAGAAACATCCAGGCTCAGTAGTCTTTCCCAGTCAGTCTATGTATTCAGAGGGTAGGGCAACACACTGCACCCTTCCTTTGAAAAGCTAGATGTCCTCGGTGCTCCAACAGCTCCACGGATTCTGTTCTCTCACGTCCTACATGCCATGGAAGTCTGCCTCATTGCCCTCATTGGAGCTACACTAAGAAACACAATCTGCTTCGCCTTCCTCTAGGAACTCTTACCCAAGGACCCCATACCTACCGGAGAAAGGAGACTTGCATTCCTAGTGGAACCAAAGCACAGTTTTTACTGTTACACTGCAGGACTTCAGAATAGGCATAGGCTCGATAGCATACATAGAACGTTCCCAGGACGAGGGAGTTCGATACATGCAGAACACCCTGTGAAGAAAACTTGTTTCAGACGGGACCAGGGTGTAGCTAGAGTCCTTTTGACTTGTGAGAAATCAGAACGTGTTCGGCTGCATGTTCACCATAAAAGAACACCTGATGGCACAAACCTTGCTTTCCCATTTTAAAAGCTCTATCCATGCTGCACTGAAGATACCTACCTAACACTGTTTTTGACTGGCCTCTAGTCACTGTGGGCAGCCCTCTGGAAAGAAAAGGAGTTTTCTCTAAGGAAACACGGTGCTTCCATAGCATGGGTGGGAGCTCCTCCTGTCATGCTCTAGAGCTACAGGGAAACTTGACGTGAGTCCTTGCCTCAAGCTAAAGCCTGAAAAGCCCTGCTGAAGCGAAAGCGCTTATCAGTTTCCATTATGTCGTATTCGCCGTTCTGCTTTACTTTAACGATTCTTCACTTTTCCAGACACTAGGCACCCTCGTGTAGGCATCCTTTTTCCTACAAATACAGTGAGTACCAGCAGTCTCCTTTTCCCTTGCAAGAAACATCCAGGCCTAGAAGTCTTTATCAGTCACTCTATGTATTCAGAGTGTAGGGCAACTCGCTGCACCCTTCCTTAGGAAGCTAGATGGACTCAGCTCTTCCACAGCTCCAGGGATTCTGTTCTCTCACATTCTACATGCCATGGAAGTCTGCCTCATTGCCCTCTTTGGAGCTACACTAAGAAACACAATCTGCTTCGCCTTCCTTCTAGGGACTCTTACCCAAGGACCCCATACCTACAGGAGAAAGGAGGCTTGCATTCCTACTGGAACAAAATCACAGATTTTCCTGTTACACTGCAGGACTTTAGAATAGGCTTAGGCCTGATGGCAAACATAGAACGTTCCCAGGATGAGGGAGTTCGATACATGCAGAACACCCTGCGAAGAAAAGTTGATTCAGCAAGGGGCCAGGGTGTAGCTAAAGTCCCTTTTGACGTGTTAGAAATCAGAAGGTGTTCGGCTGCATGTTGACCGGAAAAGAACACCTGATGCCACAAACCTTGCTCTCCCATTTTAAAAGCTGTATGCGTGCTGCACTGAAGATACCTCAATAACACTGTTTTTGACTGGCCTCTAGTCACTGTTGGCAGCCCTCTGGAGAGAAATGGAGTTTTCTCTAAGGAAACACGGTGCTTCCATAGCATGTGTGGGAGCTCCTCCATTCATGCTCTAGAGCTACAGGGAAATTTGACGAGAGTCCTTGCCTCAAGCTAAAGCCTGAAAAGCCCTGCTGAAGCGAAAGCATGTAGCAGTTTCCATTAGGTGGTATTCGCAGTTCTGCTTTACTTTAAGGTTTTTCACTTTTCCAGACACTAGGCAGCCTCGTGTAGGCACTCTTTTTCCTACAAATACAGTGAGTACCAGCAGTCTCCTTTGCCCTTCTAAGAAACATCCAGACCTAGAAGCCTTTCCCAGTCACTCTATGTGTTCAGAGTGTAGGGCAACTCGCTGTCCCCTTCCTTAGGAAGTTAGATGGACTCAGCTCTTCAACAGTTCCAGGGATTCTGTTCTCTCACGTCCTACAACCCATGGAAGTCTGCCTCATTGCCCTCATTGGAGCTACACTAAGAAACACAATCTGCTTCGCCTTCCTTCTAGGAACTCTTACCCAAGGATCCCATACCTACAGGAGAAAGGAGGCTTGCATTCCTACAGGAACCAATGCAAAGTTTTTCCTGTTACCCTGCAGGACTTTCGAATAGGCTTAGGCCCGAAGGGTTACATAGAGCGTTCCAAGGATGAGAGAGTTCGCTACATGCAGAACACCCTGTGAAGAAAAGTTGATTCCGCAAGGGACCATGGTGTAGCGAGAGTCTCTTTTGACTTGTTAGAAATCAGAAGGGTTTCGATAGCATGGTCACCGGAAAGGAAGACCTGATTGCACAAACCTTACTTTCCCATTTTAAAAGCTTTATCCATGCTGCACTGAAGATACCTAAATAACACTGTTTTTGACCGGCCTCTAGTTACTGTAGGCAGCCCTCTGGAAAGAAAAGCAGTTTTCTCTAAGGAAACACGGTGCTTCGATAGCCTGGGTGGGAGCTCCTCCTGTCTCGCTCTAGAGCTACAGGGAAACTTGACGTGAGTCCTTGCCTCAAGCTAAGGCCTGACAATTCCTGTTGAAGGGAAAGCGCTTAGCAGTTTCCATTAGGTCGTACTCGCAGTTCTGCTTTACTTTAACGTTTCTTCACTTTTCCAGACACTAGGCACCCTCGTGTAGGCACTCTTTTTCCTACAAATACTGTGAGTACCAGCAGGCTCCTCTGCCTTTCTAAGAAACATCCAGGCTCAGTAGTCTTTCCCAGTCAGTCTATGTATTCAGAGGGTAGGGCAACACACTGCACCCTTCCTTTGAAAAGCTAGATGTCCTCAGTGCTCCAACAGCTCCACGGATTCTGTTCTCTCACGTCCTACATGCCATGGAAGTCTGCCTCATTGCCCTCATTGGAGCTACACTAAGAAACACAATCTGCTTCGCCTTCCTCTAGGAACTCTTACCCAAGGACCCCATACCTACCGGAGAAAGGAGACTTGCATTCCTAGTGGAACCAAAGCACAGTTTTTACTGTTACACTGCAGGACTTTAGAATAGGCATAGGCTCGATAGCATACATAGAACGTTCCCAGGACGAGGGAGTTCGATACATGCAGAACACCCTGTGAAGAAAACTTGTTTCAGACGGGACCAGGGTGTAGCTAGGGTCCTTTTGACTTGTGAGAAATCAGAACGTGTTCGGCTGCATGTTCACCATAAAAGAACACCTGATGGCACAAACCTTGCTTTCCCATTTTAAAAGCTCTATCCGTGCTGCACTGAAGATACCTACCTAACACTGTTTTTGACTGGCCTCTAGTCACTGTGGGCAGCCCTCTGGAAAGAAAAGGAGTTTTCTCTAAGGAAACACGGTGCTTCCATAGCATGGGTGGGAGCTCCTCCTGTCATGCTCTAGAGCTACAGGGAAACTTGACGTGAGTCCTTGCCTCAAGCTAAAGCCTGAAAAGCCCTGCTGAAGCGAAAGCGCTTATCAGTTTCCATTATGTCGTATTCGCCGTTCTGCTTTACTTTAACGATTCTTCACTTTTCCAGACACTAGGCACCCTCGTGTAGGCATCCTTTTTCCTACAAATACAGTGAGTACCAGCAGTCTCCTTTTCCCTTGCAAGAAACATCCAGGCCTAGAAGTCTTTATCAGTCACTCTATGTATTCAGAGTGTAGGGCAACTCGCTGCACCCTTCCTTAGGAAGCTAGATGGACTCAGCTCTTCCACAGCTCCAGGGATTCTGTTCTCTCACATTCTACATGCCATGGAAGTCTGCCTCATTGCCCTCTTTGGAGCTACACTAAGAAACACAATCTGCTTCGCCTTCCTTCTAGGGACTCTTACCCAAGGACCCCATACCTACAGGAGAAAGGAGGCTTGCATTCCTACTGGAACAAAATCACAGATTTTCCTGTTACACTGCAGGACTTTAGAATAGGCTTAGGCCTGATGGCAAACATAGAACGTTCCCAGGATGAGGGAGTTCGATACATGCAGAACACCCTGCGAAGAAAAGTTGATTCAGCAAGGGGCCAGGGTGTAGCTAAAGTCCCTTTTGACGTGTTAGAAATCAGAAGGTGTTCGGCTGCATGTTGACCGGAAAAGAACACCTGATGCCACAAACCTTGCTCTCCCATTTTAAAAGCTGTATGCGTGCTGCACTGAAGATACCTCAATAACACTGTTTTTGACTGGCCTCTAGTCACTGTTGGCAGCCCTCTGGAGAGAAATGGAGTTTTCTCTAAGGAAACACGGTGCTTCCATAGCATGTGTGGGAGCTCCTCCATTCATGCTCTAGAGCTACAGGGAAATTTGACGAGAGTCCTTGCCTCAAGCTAAAGCCTGAAAAGCCCTGCTGAAGCGAAAGCATGTAGCAGTTTCCATTAGGTCGTATTCGCAGTTCTGCTTTACTTTAAGGTTTTTCACTTTTCCAGACACTAGGCAGCCTCGTGTAGGCACTCTTTTTCCTACAAATACAGTGAGTACCAGCAGTCTCCTTTGCCCTTCTAAGAAACATCCAGACCTAGAAGCCTTTCCCAGTCACTCTATGTGTTCAGAGTGTAGGGCAACTCGCTGTCCCCTTCCTTAGGAAGTTAGATGGACTCAGCTCTTCAACAGTTCCAGGGATTCTGTTCTCTCACGTCCTACAACCCATGGAAGTCTGCCTCATTGCCCTCATTGGAGCTACACTAAGAAACACAATCTGCTTCGCCTTCCTTCTAGGAACTCTTACCCAAGGATCCCATACCTACAGGAGAAAGGAGGCTTGCATTCCTACAGGAACCAATGCAAAGTTTTTCCTGTTACCCTGCAGGACTTTCGAATAGGCTTAGGCCCGAAGGGTTACGTAGAGCGTTCCAAGGATGAGAGAGTTCGCTACATGCAGAACACCCTGTGAAGAAAAGTTGATTCCGCAAGGGACCATGGTGTAGCGAGAGTCTCTTTTGACTTGTTAGAAATCAGAAGGGTTTCGATAGCATGGTCACCGGAAAGGAAGACCTGATTGCACAAACCTTACTTTCCCATTTTAAAAGCTTTATCCATGCTGCACTGAAGATACCTAAATAACACTGTTTTTGACCGGCCTCTAGTTACTGTAGGCAGCCCTCTGGAAAGAAAAGCAGTTTTCTCTAAGGAAACACGGTGCTTCGATAGCCTGGGTGGGAGCTCCTCCTGTCTCGCTCTAGAGCTACAGGGAAACTTGACGTGAGTCCTTGCCTCAAGCTAAGGCCTGACAAGCCCTGTTGAAGGGAAAGCGCTTAGGCAGTTTCCATTAGGTCGTACTCGCAGTTCTGCTTTACTTTAACGTTTCTTCACTTTTCCAGACACTAGGCACCCTCGTGTAGGCACTCTTTTTCCTACAAATACTGTGAGTACCAGCAGGCTCCTCTGCCTTTCTAAGAAACATCCAGGCTCAGTAGTCTTTCCCAGTCAGTCTATGTATTCAGAGGGTAGGGCAACACACTGCACCCTTCCTTTGAAAAGCTAGATGTCCTCAGTGCTCCAACAGCTCCACGGATTCTGTTCTCTCACGTCCTACATGCCATGGAAGTCTGCCTCATTGCCCTCATTGGAGCTACACTAAGAAACACAATCTGCTTCGCCTTCCTCTAGGAACTCTTACCCAAGGACCCCATACCTACCGGAGAAAGGAGACTTGCATTCCTAGTGGAACCAAAGCACAGTTTTTACTGTTACACTGCAGGACTTTAGAATAGGCATAGGCTCGATAGCATACATAGAACGTTCCCAGGACGAGGGAGTTCGATACATGCAGAACACCCTGTGAAGAAAACTTGTTTCAGACGGGACCAGGGTGTAGCTAGGGTCCTTTTGACTTGTGAGAAATCAGAACGTGTTCAGCTGCATGTTCACCATAAAAGAACACCTGATGGCACAAACCTTGCTTTCCCATTTTAAAAGCTCTATCCGTGCTGCACTGAAGATACCTACCTAACACTGTTTTTGACTGGCCTCTAGTCACTGTGGGCAGCCCTCTGGAAAGAAAAGGAGTTTTCTCTAAGGAAACACGGTGCTTCCATAGCATGGGTGGGAGCTCCTCCTGTCATGCTCTAGAGCTACAGGGAAACTTGACGTGAGTCCTTGCCTCAAGCTAAAGCCTGAAAAGCCCTGCTGAAGCGAAAGCGCTTATCAGTTTCCATTATGTCGTATTCGCCGTTCTGCTTTACTTTAACGATTCTTCACTTTTCCAGACACTAGGCACCCTCGTGTTGGCATCCTTTTTCCTACAAATACAGTGAGTACCAGCAGTCTCCTTTTCCCTTGCAAGAAACATCCAGGCCTAGAAGTCTTTATCAGTCACTCTATGTATTCAGAGTGTAGGGCAACTCGCTGCACCCTTCCTTAGGAAGCTAGATGGACTCAGCTCTTCCACAGCTCCAGGGATTCTGTTCTCTCACATTCTACATGCCATGGAAGTCTGCCTCATTGCCCTCTTTGGAGCTACACTAAGAAACACAATCTGCTTCGCCTTCCTTCTAGGGACTCTTACCCAAGGACCCCATACCTACAGGAGAAAGGAGGCTTGCATTCCTACTGGAACAAAATCACAGATTTTCCTGTTACACTGCAGGACTTTAGAATAGGCTTAGGCCTGATGGCAAACATAGAACGTTCCCAGGATGAGGGAGTTCGATACATGCAGAACACCCTGCGAAGAAAAGTTGATTCAGCAAGGGGCCAGGGTGTAGCTAAAGTCCCTTTTGACGTGTTAGAAATCAGAAGGTGTTCGGCTGCATGTTGACCGGAAAAGAACACCTGATGCCACAAACCTTGCTCTCCCATTTTAAAAGCTGTATGCGTGCTGCACTGAAGATACCTCAATAACACTGTTTTTGACTGGCCTCTAGTCACTGTTGGCAGCCCTCTGGAGAGAAATGGAGTTTTCTCTAAGGAAACACGGTGCTTCCATAGCATGTGTGGGAGCTCCTCCATTCATGCTCTAGAGCTACAGGGAAATTTGACGAGAGTCCTTGCCTCAAGCTAAAGCCTGAAAAGCCCTGCTGAAGCGAAAGCATGTAGCAGTTTCCATTAGGTGGTATTCGCAGTTCTGCTTTACTTTAAGGTTTTTCACTTTTCCAGACACTAGGCAGCCTCGTGTAGGCACTCTTTTTCCTACAAATACAGTGAGTACCAGCAGTCTCCTTTGCCCTTCTAAGAAACATCCAGACCTAGAAGCCTTTCCCAGTCACTCTATGTGTTCAGAGTGTAGGGCAACTCGCTGTCCCCTTCCTTAGGAAGTTAGATGGACTCAGCTCTTCAACAGTTCCAGGGATTCTGTTCTCTCACGTCCTACAACCCATGGAAGTCTGCCTCATTGCCCTCATTGGAGCTACACTAAGAAACACAATCTGCTTCGCCTTCCTTCTAGGAACTCTTACCCAAGGATCCCATACCTACAGGAGAAAGGAGGCTTGCATTCCTACAGGAACCAATGCAAAGTTTTTCCTGTTACCCTGCAGGACTTTCGAATAGGCTTAGGCCCGAAGGGTTACATAGAGCGTTCCAAGGATGAGAGAGTTCGCTACATGCAGAACACCCTGTGAAGAAAAGTTGATTCCGCAAGGGACCATGGTGTAGCGAGAGTCTCTTTTGACTTGTTAGAAATCAGAAGGGTTTCGATAGCATGGTCACCGGAAAGGAAGACCTGATTGCACAAACCTTACTTTCCCATTTTAAAAGCTTTATCCATGCTGCACTGAAGATACCTAAATAACACTGTTTTTGACCGGCCTCTAGTTACTGTAGGCAGCCCTCTGGAAAGAAAAGCAGTTTTCTCTAAGGAAACACGGTGCTTCGATAGCCTGGGTGGGAGCTCCTCCTGTCTCGCTCTAGAGCTACAGGGAAACTTGACGTGAGTCCTTGCCTCAAGCTAAGGCCTGACAAGCCCTGTTGAAGGGAAAGCGCTTAGGCAGTTTCCATTAGGTCGTACTCGCAGTTCTGCTTTACTTTAACGTTTCTTCACTTTTCCAGACACTAGGCACCCTCGTGTAGGCACTCTTTTTCCTACAAATACTGTGAGTACCAGCAGGCTCCTCTGCCTTTCTAAGAAACATCCAGGCTCAGTAGTCTTTCCCAGTCAGTCTATGTATTCAGAGGGTAGGGCAACACACTGCACCCTTCCTTGGGAAAGCTAGATGTCCTCAGCGCTCCAACAGCTCCACGGATTCTGTTCTCTAAAGTCCTACATGCCATGGAAGTCTGCCTCATTGCCCTCATTGGAGCTACACTAAGAAACACAATCTGCTTCGCCCTCCTCTAGGAACTCTTACCCAAGGACCCCATACCTATAGGAGAAGGGAGCCTTGCATTCCTAGTGGAACCAAAGCATAGTCTTTCCTGTTACACTGCAGGAATTTAGAATTGGCTTAAGCCCAATAGCATACATAGAACGTTCCAAGGACGAGGGAGTTCGATACATGAAGAACACCCTGTGAAGAAAACTTGTTTCAGCAAGGGACCAGGGTGTAGCTAGGGTCCTTTTGACTTGTGAGAAATCAGAACGTGTTCGGCTGCATGTTCACCAGAAAAAACACCTGATGCCACAAACCTTGCTCTCCCATTTTAAAAGCTCTATGCGTGCTGCACTGAAGATACCTAAATAACACTGTTTTTGACTGGCCTCTAGTCACTGTGGGCAGCCCTCTGGAGAGAAATGGAGTTTTCTCTAAGGAAACACGGTGCTTCCATAGCATGTGTGGGAGCTCCTCCATTCATGCTCTAGAGCTACAGGGAAATTTGACGTGAGTCCTTGCCTCAAGCTAAGGCCTGAAAAGCCCTGGTGAAGGGAAAGCGCTTAGCAGTTTCCATTAGGTCGTACTCGCAGTTCTGCTTTTCTTTAACGTTTCTTCACTATTCCAGACACTAGGCACCCTCGTGTAGGCACTCTTTTCCCTACAAATACAGTGAGTACCAGCAGGCTCCTCTGCCTTTCTAAGAAACATCCAGGCTCAGTAGTCTTTCCCAGTCAGTCTATGTATTCAGAGGGTAGGGCAACACACTGCACCCTTCCTTTGAAAAGCTAGATGTCCTCAGTGCTCCAACAGCTCCACGAATTCTGTTCTCTCACGTCCTACATGCCATGGAAGTCTGCCTCATTGCTCTCATTGGAGCTACACTAAGAAACACAATCTGCTTCGCCTTCCTCTAGGAACTCTTACCCTAGGACCCCATACCTACCGGAGAAAGGAGACTTGCATTCCTAGTGGAACCAAAGCAGAGTTTTTACTGTTACACTGCAGGACTTTAGAATAGGCATAGGCTCGATAGCATACATAGAACGTTCCCAGGACGAGGGAGTTCGATACATGCAGAACACCCTGTGAAGAAAACTTGTTTCAGACGGGACCAGGGTGTAGCTAGAGTCCTTTTGACTTGTGAGAAATCAGAACGTGTTCGGCTGCATGTTCACCATAAAAGAACACCTGATGGCACAAACCTTGCTTTCCCATTTTAAAAGCTCTATCCATGCTGCACTGAAGATACCTACATAACACTGTTTTTGACTGGCCTCTAGTCACTGTGGGCAGCCCTCTGGAAAGAAAAGGAGTTTTCTCTAAGGAAACACGGTGCTTCCATAGCATGGGTGGGAGCTCCTCTTGTCATGCTCGAGAGCTACAGGGAAACTTGACGTGAGTCCTTGCCTCAAGCTAAAGCCTGAAAAGCCCTGCTGAAGCGAAAGCGCTTATCAGTTTCCATTATGTCGTATTCGCCGTTCTGCTTTACTTTAACGATTCTTCACTTTTCCAGACACTAGGCACCCTCGTGTAGGCATCCTTTTTCCTACAAATACAGTGAGTACCAGCAGTCTCCTTTTCCCTTGCAAGAAACATCCAGGCCTAGAAGTCTTTATCAGTCACTCTATGTATTCAGAGTGTAGGGCAACTCGCTGCACCCTTCCTTAGGAAGCTAGACGGACTCAGCTCTTCCACAGCTCCAGGGATTCTGTTCTCTCACATTCTACATGCCATGGAAGTCTGCCTCATTGCCCTCTTTGGAGCTACACTAAGAAACACAATCTGCTTCGCCTTCCTTCTAGGGACTCTTACCCAAGGACCCCATACCTACAGGAGAAAGGAGGCTTGCATTCCTACTGGAACAAAATCACAGATTTTCCTGTTACACTGCAGGACTTTAGAATAGGCTTAGGCCTGGTGGCAAACATAGAACGTTCCCAGGATGAGGGCGTTCGATACATGCAGAACACCCTGCGAAGAAAAGTTGATTCAGCAAGGGGCCAGGGTGTAGCTAAAGTCCCTTTTGACTTGTTAGAAATCAGAAGGTGTTCGGCTGCATGTTGACCGGAAAAGAACACCTGATGCCACAAACCTTGCTCTCCCATTTTAAAAGCTGTATGCGTGCTGCACTGAAGATACCTAAATAACACTGTTTTTGACTGGCCTCTAGTCACTGTGGGCAGCCCTCTGGAGAGAAATGGAGTTTTCTCTAAGGAAACACGGTGCTTCCATAGCATGTGTGGGAGCTCCTCCATTCATGCTCGAGAGCTACAGGGAAATTTGACGAGAGTCCTTGCCTCAAGCTAAAGCCTGAAAAGCCCTGCTGAAGCGAAAGCATGTAGCAGTTTCCATTAGGTGGTATTCGCAGTTCTGCTTTACTTTAAGGTTTTTCACTTTTCCAGACACTAGGCAGCCTCGTGTAGGCACTCTTTTTCCTACAAATACAGTGAGTACCAGCAGTCTCCTTTGCCCTTCTAAGAAACATCCAGACCTAGAAGCCTTTCCCAGTCACTCTATGTGTTCAGAGTGTAGGGCAACTCGCTGTCCCCTTCCTTAGGAAGTTAGATGGACTCAGCTCTTCAACAGTTCCAGGGATTCTGTTCTCTCACGTCCTACAACCCATGGAAGTCTGCCTCATTGCCCTCATTGGAGCTACACTAAGAAACACAATCTGCTTCGCCTTCCTTCTAGGAACTCTTACCCAAGGATCCCATACCTACAGGAGAAAGGAGGCTTGCATTCCTACAGGAACCAATGCAATGTTTTTCCTGTTACACTGCAGGACTTTCGAATAGGCTTAGGCCCGAAGGGTTACATAGAGCGTTCCAAGGATGAGAGAGTTCGCTACATGCAGAACACCCTGTGAAGAAAAGTTGATTCCGCAAGGGACCATGGTGTAGCGAGAGTCTCTTTTGACTTGTTAGAAATCAGAAGGGTTTCGATAGCATGGTCACCGGAAAGGAAGACCTGATTGCACAAACCTTACTTTCCCATTTTAAAAGCTTTATCCATGCTGCACTGAAGATACCTAAATAACACTGATTTTGACTGGCCTCTAGTTACTGTAGGCAGCCCTCTGGAAAGAAAAGCAGTTTTCTCTAAGGAAACACGGTGCTTCGATAGCCTGGGTGGGAGCTCCTCCTGTCTCGCTCTAGAGCTACAGGGAAACTTGACGTGAGTCCTTGCCTCAAGCTAAGGCCTGACAAGCCCTGTTGAAGGGAAAGCGCTTATCAGTTTCCATTATGTCGTATTCGCCGTTCTGCTTTACTTTAACGATTCTTCACTTTTCCAGACACTAGGCATTCTCGTGTAGGCATCCTTTTTCCTACAAATACAGTGAGTACCAGCAGTCTCCTTTTCCCTTGCAAGAAACATCCAGGCCTAGAAGTCTTTATCAGTCACTCTATGTATTCAGAGTGTAGGGCAACTCGCTGCACCCTTCCTTAGGAAGCTAGATGGACTCAGCTCTTCCACAGCTCCAGGGATTCTGTTCTCTCACATTCTACATGCCATGGAAGTCTGCCTCATTGCCCTCTTTGGAGCTACACTAAGAAACACAATCTGCTTCGCCTTCCTTCTAGGGACTCTTACCCAAGGACCCCATACCTACAGGAGAAAGGAGGCTTGCATTCCTACTGGAACAAAATCACAGATTTTCCTGTTACACTGCAGGACTTTAGAATAGGCTTAGGCCTGATGGCAAACATAGAACGTTCCCAGGATGAGGGAGTTCGATACATGCAGAACACCCTGCGAAGAAAAGTTGATTCAGCAAGGGGCCAGGGTGTAGCTAAAGTCCCTTTTGACGTGTTAGAAATCAGAAGGTGTTCGGCTGCATGTTGACCGGAAAAGAACACCTGATGCCACAAACCTTGCTCTCCCATTTTAAAAGCTGTATGCGTGCTGCACTGAAGATACCTCAATAACACTGTTTTTGACTGGCCTCTAGTCACTGTTGGCAGCCCTCTGGAGAGAAATGGAGTTTTCTCTAAGGAAACACGGTGCTTCCATAGCATGTGTGGGAGCTCCTCCATTCATGCTCTAGAGCTACAGGGAAATTTGACGAGAGTCCTTGCCTCAAGCTAAAGCCTGAAAAGCCCTGCTGAAGCGAAAGCATGTAGCAGTTTCCATTAGGTGGTATTCGCAGTTCTGCTTTACTTTAAGGTTTTTCACTTTTCCAGACACTAGGCAGCCTCGTGTAGGCACTCTTTTTCCTACAAATACAGTGAGTACCAGCAGTCTCCTTTGCCCTTCTAAGAAACATCCAGACCTAGAAGCCTTTCCCAGTCACTCTATGTGTTCAGAGTGTAGGGCAACTCGCTGTCCCCTTCCTTAGGAAGTTAGATGGACTCAGCTCTTCAACAGTTCCAGGGATTCTGTTCTCTCACGTCCTACAACCCATGGAAGTCTGCCTCATTGCCCTCATTGGAGCTACACTAAGAAACACAATCTGCTTCGCCTTCCTTCTAGGAACTCTTACCCAAGGATCCCATACCTACAGGAGAAAGGAGGCTTGCATTCCTACAGGAACCAATGCAAAGTTTTTCCTGTTACCCTGCAGGACTTTCGAATAGGCTTAGGCCCGAAGGGTTACATAGAGCGTTCCAAGGATGAGAGAGTTCGCTACATGCAGAACACCCTGTGAAGAAAAGTTGATTCCGCAAGGGACCATGGTGTAGCGAGAGTCTCTTTTGACTTGTTAGAAATCAGAAGGGTTTCGATAGCATGGTCACCGGAAAGGAAGACCTGATTGCACAAACCTTACTTTCCCATTTTAAAAGCTTTATCCATGCTGCACTGAAGATACCTAAATAACACTGTTTTTGACCGGCCTCTAGTTACTGTAGGCAGCCCTCTGGAAAGAAAAGCAGTTTTCTCTAAGGAAACACGGTGCTTCGATAGCCTGGGTGGGAGCTCCTCCTGTCTCGCTCTAGAGCTACAGGGAAACTTGACGTGAGTCCTTGCCTCAAGCTAAGGCCTGACAATTCCTGTTGAAGGGAAAGCGCTTAGCAGTTTCCATTAGGTCGTACTCGCAGTTCTGCTTTACTTTAACGTTTCTTCACTTTTCCAGACACTAGGCACCCTCGTGTAGGCACTCTTTTTCCTACAAATACTGTGAGTACCAGCAGGCTCCTCTGCCTTTCTAAGAAACATCCAGGCTCAGTAGTCTTTCCCAGTCAGTCTATGTATTCAGAGGGTAGGGCAACACACTGCACCCTTCCTTTGAAAAGCTAGATGTCCTCAGTGCTCCAACAGCTCCACGGATTCTGTTCTCTCACGTCCTACATGCCATGGAAGTCTGCCTCATTGCCCTCATTGGAGCTACACTAAGAAACACAATCTGCTTCGCCTTCCTCTAGGAACTCTTACCCAAGGACCCCATACCTACCGGAGAAAGGAGACTTGCATTCCTAGTGGAACCAAAGCACAGTTTTTACTGTTACACTGCAGGACTTTAGAATAGGCATAGGCTCGATAGCATACATAGAACGTTCCCAGGACGAGGGAGTTCGATACATGCAGAACACCCTGTGAAGAAAACTTGTTTCAGACGGGACCAGGGTGTAGCTAGGGTCCTTTTGACTTGTGAGAAATCAGAACGTGTTCGGCTGCATGTTCACCATAAAAGAACACCTGATGGCACAAACCTTGCTTTCCCATTTTAAAAGCTCTATCCGTGCTGCACTGAAGATACCTACCTAACACTGTTTTTGACTGGCCTCTAGTCACTGTGGGCAGCCCTCTGGAAAGAAAAGGAGTTTTCTCTAAGGAAACACGGTGCTTCCATAGCATGGGTGGGAGCTCCTCCTGTCATGCTCTAGAGCTACAGGGAAACTTGACGTGAGTCCTTGCCTCAAGCTAAAGCCTGAAAAGCCCTGCTGAAGCGAAAGCGCTTATCAGTTTCCATTATGTCGTATTCGCCGTTCTGCTTTACTTTAACGATTCTTCACTTTTCCAGACACTAGGCACCCTCGTGTAGGCATCCTTTTTCCTACAAATACAGTGAGTACCAGCAGTCTCCTTTTCCCTTGCAAGAAACATCCAGGCCTAGAAGTCTTTATCAGTCACTCTATGTATTCAGAGTGTAGGGCAACTCGCTGCACCCTTCCTTAGGAAGCTAGATGGACTCAGCTCTTCCACAGCTCCAGGGATTCTGTTCTCTCACATTCTACATGCCATGGAAGTCTGCCTCATTGCCCTCTTTGGAGCTACACTAAGAAACACAATCTGCTTCGCCTTCCTTCTAGGGACTCTTACCCAAGGACCCCATACCTACAGGAGAAAGGAGGCTTGCATTCCTACTGGAACAAAATCACAGATTTTCCTGTTACACTGCAGGACTTTAGAATAGGCTTAGGCCTGATGGCAAACATAGAACGTTCCCAGGATGAGGGAGTTCGATACATGCAGAACACCCTGCGAAGAAAAGTTGATTCAGCAAGGGGCCAGGGTGTAGCTAAAGTCCCTTTTGACGTGTTAGAAATCAGAAGGTGTTCGGCTGCATGTTGACCGGAAAAGAACACCTGATGCCACAAACCTTGCTCTCCCATTTTAAAAGCTGTATGCGTGCTGCACTGAAGATACCTCAATAACACTGTTTTTGACTGGCCTCTAGTCACTGTTGGCAGCCCTCTGGAGAGAAATGGAGTTTTCTCTAAGGAAACACGGTGCTTCCATAGCATGTGTGGGAGCTCCTCCATTCATGCTCTAGAGCTACAGGGAAATTTGACGAGAGTCCTTGCCTCAAGCTAAAGCCTGAAAAGCCCTGCTGAAGCGAAAGCATGTAGCAGTTTCCATTAGGTGGTATTCGCAGTTCTGCTTTACTTTAAGGTTTTTCACTTTTCCAGACACTAGGCAGCCTCGTGTAGGCACTCTTTTTCCTACAAATACAGTGAGTACCAGCAGTCTCCTTTGCCCTTCTAAGAAACATCCAGACCTAGAAGCCTTTCCCAGTCACTCTATGTGTTCAGAGTGTAGGGCAACTCGCTGTCCCCTTCCTTAGGAAGTTAGATGGACTCAGCTCTTCAACAGTTCCAGGGATTCTGTTCTCTCACGTCCTACAACCCATGGAAGTCTGCCTCATTGCCCTCATTGGAGCTACACTAAGAAACACAATCTGCTTCGCCTTCCTTCTAGGAACTCTTACCCAAGGATCCCATACCTACAGGAGAAAGGAGGCTTGCATTCCTACAGGAACCAATGCAAAGTTTTTCCTGTTACCCTGCAGGACTTTCGAATAGGCATAGGCCCGAAGGGTTACATAGAGCGTTCCAAGGATGAGAGAGTTCGCTACATGCAGAACACCCTGTGAAGAAAAGTTGATTCCGCAAGGGACCATGGTGTAGCGAGAGTCTCTTTTGACTTGTTAGAAATCAGAAGGGTTTCGATAGCATGGTCACCGGAAAGGAAGACCTGATTGCACAAACCTTACTTTCCCATTTTAAAAGCTGTATCCATGCTGCACTGAAGATACCTAAATAACACTGTTTTTGACCGGCCTCTAGTTACTGTAGGCAGCCCTCTGGAAAGAAAAGCAGTTTTCTCTAAGGAAACACGGTGCTTCGATAGCCTGGGTGGGAGCTCCTCCTGTCTCGCTCTAGAGCTACAGGGAAACTTGACGTGAGTCCTTGCCTCAAGCTAAGGCCTGACAAGCCCTGTTGAAGGGAAAGCGCTTAGGCAGTTTCCATTAGGTCGTACTCGCAGTTCTGCTTTACTTTAACGTTTCTTCACTTTTCCAGACACTAGGCACCCTCGTGTAGGCACTCTTTTTCCTACAAATACTGTGAGTACCAGCAGGCTCCTCTGCCTTTCTAAGAAACATCCAGGCTCAGTAGTCTTTCCCAGTCAGTCTATGTATTCAGAGGGTAGGGCAACACACTGCACCCTTCCTTTGAAAAGCTAGATGTCCTCAGTGCTCCAACAGCTCCACGGATTCTGTTCTCTCACGTCCTACATGCCATGGAAGTCTGCCTCATTGCCCTCATTGGAGCTACACTAAGAAACACAATCTGCTTCGCCTTCCTCTAGGAACTCTTACCCTAGGACCCCATACCTACCGGAGAAAGGAGACTTGCATTCCTAGTGGAACCAAAGCACAGTTTTTACTGTTACACTGCAGGACTTTAGAATAGGCATAGGCTCGATAGCATACATAGAACGTTCCAAGGACGAGGGAGTTCGATACATGCAGAACACCCTGTGAAGAAAACTTGTTTCAGACGGGACCAGGGTGTAGCTAGAGTCCTTTTGACTTGTGAGAAATCAGAACGTGTTCGGCTGCATGTTCACCATAAAAGAACACCTGATGGCACAAACCTTGCTTTCCCATTTTAAAAGCTCTATCCGTGCTGCACTGAAGATACCTACCTAACACTGTTTTTGACTGGCCTCTAGTCACTGTGGGCAGCCCTCTGGAAAGAAAAGGAGTTTTCTCTAAGGAAACACGGTGCTTCCATAGCATGGGTGGGAGCTCCTCCTGTCATGCTCTAGAGCTACAGGGAAACTTGACGTGAGTCCTTGCCTCAAGCTAAAGCCTGAAAAGCCCTGCTGAAGCGAAAGCGCTTATCAGTTTCCATTATGTCGTATTCGCCGTTCTGCTTTACTTTAACGATTCTTCACTTTTCCAGACACTAGGCACCCTCGTGTAGGCATCCTTTTTCCTACAAATACAGTGAGTACCAGCAGTCTCCTTTTCCCTTGCAAGAAACATCCAGGCCTAGAAGTCTTTATCAGTCACTCTATGTATTCAGAGTGTAGGGCAACTCGCTGCACCCTTCCTTAGGAAGCTAGATGGACTCAGCTCTTCCACAGCTCCAGGGATTCTGTTCTCTCACATTCTACATGCCATGGAAGTCTGCCTCATTGCCCTCTTTGGAGCTACACTAAGAAACACAATCTGCTTCGCCTTCCTTCTAGGGACTCTTACCCAAGGACCCCATACCTACAGGAGAAAGGAGGCTTGCATTCCTACTGGAACAAAATCACAGATTTTCCTGTTACACTGCAGGACTTTAGAATAGGCTTAGGCCTGATGGCAAACATAGAACGTTCCCAGGATGAGGGAGTTCGATACATGCAGAACACCCTGCGAAGAAAAGTTGATTCAGCAAGGGGCCAGGGTGTAGCTAAAGTCCCTTTTGACGTGTTAGAAATCAGAAGGTGTTCGGCTGCATGTTGACCGGAAAAGAACACCTGATGCCACAAACCTTGCTCTCCCATTTTAAAAGCTGTATGCGTGCTGCACTGAAGATACCTCAATAACACTGTTTTTGACTGGCCTCTAGTCACTGTTGGCAGCCCTCTGGAGAGAAATGGAGTTTTCTCTAAGGAAACACGGTGCTTCCATAGCATGTGTGGGAGCTCCTCCATTCATGCTCTAGAGCTACAGGGAAATTTGACGAGAGTCCTTGCCTCAAGCTAAAGCCTGAAAAGCCCTGCTGAAGCGAAAGCATGTAGCAGTTTCCATTAGGTGGTATTCGCAGTTCTGCTTTACTTTAAGGTTTTTCACTTTTCCAGACACTAGGCAGCCTCGTGTAGGCACTCTTTTTCCTACAAATACAGTGAGTACCAGCAGTCTCCTTTGCCCTTCTAAGAAACATCCAGACCTAGAAGCCTTTCCCAGTCACTCTATGTGTTCAGAGTGTAGGGCAACTCGCTGTCCCCTTCCTTAGGAAGTTAGATGGACTCAGCTCTTCAACAGTTCCAGGGATTCTGTTCTCTCACGTCCTACAACCCATGGAAGTCTGCCTCATTGCCCTCATTGGAGCTACACTAAGAAACACAATCTGCTTCGCCTTCCTTCTAGGAACTCTTACCCAAGGATCCCATACCTACAGGAGAAAGGAGGCTTGCATTCCTACAGGAACCAATGCAAAGTTTTTCCTGTTACCCTGCAGGACTTTCGAATAGGCTTAGGCCCGAAGGGTTACATAGAGCGTTCCAAGGATGAGAGAGTTCGCTACATGCAGAACACCCTGTGAAGAAAAGTTGATTCCGCAAGGGACCATGGTGTAGCGAGAGTCTCTTTTGACTTGTTAGAAATCAGAAGGGTTTCGATAGCATGGTCACCGGAAAGGAAGACCTGATTGCACAAACCTTACTTTCCCATTTTAAAAGCTGTATCCATGCTGCACTGAAGATACCTAAATAACACTGTTTTTGACCGGCCTCTAGTTACTGTAGGCAGCCCTCTGGAAAGAAAAGCAGTTTTCTCTAAGGAAACACGGTGCTTCGATAGCCTGGGTGGGAGCTCCTCCTGTCTCGCTCTAGAGCTACAGGGAAACTTGACGTGAGTCCTTGCCTCAAGCTAAGGCCTGACAAGCCCTGTTGAAGGGAAAGCGCTTAGGCAGTTTCCATTAGGTCGTACTCGCAGTTCTGCTTTACTTTAACGTTTCTTCACTTTTCCAGACACTAGGCACCCTCGTGTAGGCACTCTTTTTCCTACAAATACTGTGAGTACCAGCAGGCTCCTCTGCCTTTCTAAGAAACATCCAGGCTCAGTAGTCTTTCCCAGTCAGTCTATGTATTCAGAGGGTAGGGCAACACACTGCACCCTTCCTTTGAAAAGCTAGATGTCCTCAGTGCTCCAACAGCTCCACGGATTCTGTTCTCTCACGTCCTACATGCCATGGAAGTCTGCCTCATTGCCCTCATTGGAGCTACACTAAGAAACACAATCTGCTTCGCCTTCCTCTAGGAACTCTTACCCAAGGACCCCATACCTACCGGAGAAAGGAGACTTGCATTCCTAGTGGAACCAAAGCACAGTTTTTACTGTTACACTGCAGGACTTTAGAATAGGCATAGGCTCGATAGCATACATAGAACGTTCCCAGGACGAGGGAGTTCGATACATGCAGAACACCCTGTGAAGAAAACTTGTTTCAGACGGGACCAGGGTGTAGCTAGGGTCCTTTTGACTTGTGAGAAATCAGAACGTGTTCGGCTGCATGTTCACCATAAAAGAACACCTGATGGCACAAACCTTGCTTTCCCATTTTAAAAGCTCTATCCGTGCTGCACTGAAGATACCTACCTAACACTGTTTTTGACTGGCCTCTAGTCACTGTGGGCAGCCCTCTGGAAAGAAAAGGAGTTTTCTCTAAGGAAACACGGTGCTTCCATAGCATGGGTGGGAGCTCCTCCTGTCATGCTCTAGAGCTACAGGGAAACTTGACGTGAGTCCTTGCCTCAAGCTAAAGCCTGAAAAGCCCTGCTGAAGCGAAAGCGCTTATCAGTTTCCATTATGTCGTATTCGCCGTTCTGCTTTACTTTAACGATTCTTCACTTTTCCAGACACTAGGCACCCTCGTGTAGGCATCCTTTTTCCTACAAATACAGTGAGTACCAGCAGTCTCCTTTTCCCTTGCAAGAAACATCCAGGCCTAGAAGTCTTTATCAGTCACTCTATGTATTCAGAGTGTAGGGCAACTCGCTGCACCCTTCCTTAGGAAGCTAGATGGACTCAGCTCTTCCACAGCTCCAGGGATTCTGTTCTCTCACATTCTACATGCCATGGAAGTCTGCCTCATTGCCCTCTTTGGAGCTACACTAAGAAACACAATCTGCTTCGCCTTCCTTCTAGGGACTCTTACCCAAGGACCCCATACCTACAGGAGAAAGGAGGCTTGCATTCCTACTGGAACAAAATCACAGATTTTCCTGTTACACTGCAGGACTTTAGAATAGGCTTAGGCCTGATGGCAAACATAGAACGTTCCCAGGATGAGGGAGTTCGATACATGCAGAACACCCTGCGAAGAAAAGTTGATTCAGCAAGGGGCCAGGGTGTAGCTAAAGTCCCTTTTGACGTGTTAGAAATCAGAAGGTGTTCGGCTGCATGTTGACCGGAAAAGAACACCTGATGCCACAAACCTTGCTCTCCCATTTTAAAAGCTGTATGCGTGCTGCACTGAAGATACCTCAATAACACTGTTTTTGACTGGCCTCTAGTCACTGTTGGCAGCCCTCTGGAGAGAAATGGAGTTTTCTCTAAGGAAACACGGTGCTTCCATAGCATGTGTGGGAGCTCCTCCATTCATGCTCTAGAGCTACAGGGAAATTTGACGAGAGTCCTTGCCTCAAGCTAAAGCCTGAAAAGCCCTGCTGAAGCGAAAGCATGTAGCAGTTTCCATTAGGTGGTATTCGCAGTTCTGCTTTACTTTAAGGTTTTTCACTTTTCCAGACACTAGGCAGCCTCGTGTAGGCACTCTTTTTCCTACAAATACAGTGAGTACCAGCAGTCTCCTTTGCCCTTCTAAGAAACATCCAGACCTAGAAGCCTTTCCCAGTCACTCTATGTGTTCAGAGTGTAGGGCAACTCGCTGTCCCCTTCCTTAGGAAGTTAGATGGACTCAGCTCTTCAACAGTTCCAGGGATTCTGTTCTCTCACGTCCTACAACCCATGGAAGTCTGCCTCATTGCCCTCATTGGAGCTACACTAAGAAACACAATCTGCTTCGCCTTCCTTCTAGGAACTCTTACCCAAGGATCCCATACCTACAGGAGAAAGGAGGCTTGCATTCCTACAGGAACCAATGCAAAGTTTTTCCTGTTACCCTGCAGGACTTTCGAATAGGCTTAGGCCCGAAGGGTTACATAGAGCGTTCCAAGGATGAGAGAGTTCGCTACATGCAGAACACCCTGTGAAGAAAAGTTGATTCCGCAAGGGACCATGGTGTAGCGAGAGTCTCTTTTGACTTGTTAGAAATCAGAAGGGTTTCGATAGCATGGTCACCGGAAAGGAAGACCTGATTGCACAAACCTTACTTTCCCATTTTAAAAGCTTTATCCATGCTGCACTGAAGATACCTAAATAACACTGTTTTTGACCGGCCTCTAGTTACTGTAGGCAGCCCTCTGGAAAGAAAAGCAGTTTTCTCTAAGGAAACACGGTGCTTCGATAGCCTGGGTGGGAGCTCCTCCTGTCTCGCTCTAGAGCTACAGGGAAACTTGACGTGAGTCCTTGCCTCAAGCTAAGGCCTGACAAGCCCTGTTGAAGGGAAAGCGCTTAGGCAGTTTCCATTAGGTCGTACTCGCAGTTCTGCTTTACTTTAACGTTTCTTCACTTTTCCAGACACTAGGCACCCTCGTGTAGGCACTCTTTTTCCTACAAATACTGTGAGTACCAGCAGGCTCCTCTGCCTTTCTAAGAAACATCCAGGCTCAGTAGTCTTTCCCAGTCAGTCTATGTATTCAGAGGGTAGGGCAACACACTGCACCCTTCCTTTGAAAAGCTAGATGTCCTCAGTGCTCCAACAGCTCCACGGATTCTGTTCTCTCACGTCCTACATGCCATGGAAGTCTGCCTCATTGCCCTCATTGGAGCTACACTAAGAAACACAATCTGCTTCGCCTTCCTCTAGGAACTCTTACCCAAGGACCCCATACCTACCGGAGAAAGGAGCCTTGCATTCCTAGTGGAACCAAAGCACAGTTTTTACTGTTACACTGCAGGACTTTAGAATAGGCATAGGCTCGATAGCATACATAGAACGTTCCCAGGACGAGGGAGTTCGATACATGCAGAACACCCTGTGAAGAAAACTTGTTTCAGACGGGACCAGGGTGTAGCTAGGGTCCTTTTGACTTGTGAGAAATCAGAACGTGTTCGGCTGCATGTTCACCATAAAAGAACACCTGATGGCACAAACCTTGCTTTCCCATTTTAAAAGCTCTATCCGTGCTGCACTGAAGATACCTACCTAACACTGTTTTTGACTGGCCTCTAGTCACTGTGGGCAGCCCTCTGGAAAGAAAAGGAGTTTTCTCTAAGGAAACACGGTGCTTCCATAGCATGGGTGGGAGCTCCTCCTGTCATGCTCTAGAGCTACAGGGAAACTTGACGTGAGTCCTTGCCTCAAGCTAAAGCCTGAAAAGCCCTGCTGAAGCGAAAGCGCTTATCAGTTTCCATTATGTCGTATTCGCCGTTCTGCTTTACTTTAACGATTCTTCACTTTTCCAGACACTAGGCACCCTCGTGTAGGCATCCTTTTTCCTACAAATACAGTGAGTACCAGCAGTCTCCTTTTCCCTTGCAAGAAACATCCAGGCCTAGAAGTCTTTATCAGTCACTCTATGTATTCAGAGTGTAGGGCAACTCGCTGCACCCTTCCTTAGGAAGCTAGATGGACTCAGCTCTTCCACAGCTCCAGGGATTCTGTTCTCTCACATTCTACATGCCATGGAAGTCTGCCTCATTGCCCTCTTTGGAGCTACACTAAGAAACACAATCTGCTTCGCCTTCCTTCTAGGGACTCTTACCCAAGGACCCCATACCTACAGGAGAAAGGAGGCTTGCATTCCTACTGGAACAAAATCACAGATTTTCCTGTTACACTGCAGGACTTTAGAATAGGCTTAGGCCTGATGGCAAACATAGAACGTTCCCAGGATGAGGGAGTTCGATACATGCAGAACACCCTGCGAAGAAAAGTTGATTCAGCAAGGGGCCAGGGTGTAGCTAAAGTCCCTTTTGACGTGTTAGAAATCAGAAGGTGTTCGGCTGCATGTTGACCGGAAAAGAACACCTGATGCCACAAACCTTGCTCTCCCATTTTAAAAGCTGTATGCGTGCTGCACTGAAGATACCTCAATAACACTGTTTTTGACTGGCCTCTAGTCACTGTTGGCAGCCCTCTGGAGAGAAATGGAGTTTTCTCTAAGGAAACACGGTGCTTCCATAGCATGTGTGGGAGCTCCTCCATTCATGCTCTAGAGCTACAGGGAAATTTGACGAGAGTCCTTGCCTCAAGCTAAAGCCTGAAAAGCCCTGCTGAAGCGAAAGCATGTAGCAGTTTCCATTAGGTGGTATTCGCAGTTCTGCTTTACTTTAAGGTTTTTCACTTTTCCAGACACTAGGCAGCCTCGTGTAGGCACTCTTTTTCCTACAAATACAGTGAGTACCAGCAGTCTCCTTTGCCCTTCTAAGAAACATCCAGACCTAGAAGCCTTTCCCAGTCACTCTATGTGTTCAGAGTGTAGGGCAACTCGCTGTCCCCTTCCTTAGGAAGTTAGATGGACTCAGCTCTTCAACAGTTCCAGGGATTCTGTTCTCTCACGTCCTACAACCCATGGAAGTCTGCCTCATTGCCCTCATTGGAGCTACACTAAGAAACACAATCTGCTTCGCCTTCCTTCTAGGAACTCTTACCCAAGGATCCCATACCTACAGGAGAAAGGAGGCTTGCATTCCTACAGGAACCAATGCAAAGTTTTTCCTGTTACCCTGCAGGACTTTCGAATAGGCTTAGGCCCGAAGGGTTACATAGAGCGTTCCAAGGATGAGAGAGTTCGCTACATGCAGAACACCCTGTGAAGAAAAGTTGATTCCGCAAGGGACCATGGTGTAGCGAGAGTCTCTTTTGACTTGTTAGAAATCAGAAGGGTTTCGATAGCATGGTCACCGGAAAGGAAGACCTGATTGCACAAACCTTACTTTCCCATTTTAAAAGCTTTATCCATGCTGCACTGAAGATACCTAAATAACACTGTTTTTGACCGGCCTCTAGTTACTGTAGGCAGCCCTCTGGAAAGAAAAGCAGTTTTCTCTAAGGAAACACGGTGCTTCGATAGCCTGGGTGGGAGCTCCTCCTGTCTCGCTCTAGAGCTACAGGGAAACTTGACGTGAGTCCTTGCCTCAAGCTAAGGCCTGACAAGCCCTGTTGAAGGGAAAGCGCTTAGGCAGTTTCCATTAGGTCGTACTCGCAGTTCTGCTTTACTTTAACGTTTCTTCACTTTTCCAGACACTAGGCACCCTCGTGTAGGCACTCTTTTTCCTACAAATACTGTGAGTACCAGCAGGCTCCTCTGCCTTTCTAAGAAACATCCAGGCTCAGTAGTCTTTCCCAGTCAGTCTATGTATTCAGAGGGTAGGGCAACACACTGCACCCTTCCTTTGAAAAGCTAGATGTCCTCAGTGCTCCAACAGCTCCACGGATTCTGTTCTCTCACGTCCTACATGCCATGGAAGTCTGCCTCATTGCCCTCATTGGAGCTACACTAAGAAACACAATCTGCTTCGCCTTCCTCTAGGAACTCTTACCCAAGGACCCCATACCTACCGGAGAAAGGAGACTTGCATTCCTAGTGGAACCAAAGCACAGTTTTTACTGTTACACTGCAGGACTTTAGAATAGGCATAGGCTCGATAGCATACATAGAACGTTCCCAGGACGAGGGAGTTCGATACATGCAGAACACCCTGTGAAGAAAACTTGTTTCAGACGGGACCAGGGTGTAGCTAGGGTCCTTTTGACTTGTGAGAAATCAGAACGTGTTCGGCTGCATGTTCACCATAAAAGAACACCTGATGGCACAAACCTTGCTTTCCCATTTTAAAAGCTCTATCCGTGCTGCACTGAAGATACCTACCTAACACTGTTTTTGACTGGCCTCTAGTCACTGTGGGCAGCCCTCTGGAAAGAAAAGGAGTTTTCTCTAAGGAAACACGGTGCTTCCATAGCATGGGTGGGAGCTCCTCCTGTCATGCTCTAGAGCTACAGGGAAACTTGACGTGAGTCCTTGCCTCAAGCTAAAGCCTGAAAAGCCCTGCTGAAGCGAAAGCGCTTATCAGTTTCCATTATGTCGTATTCGCCGTTCTGCTTTACTTTAACGATTCTTCACTTTTCCAGACACTAGGCACCCTCGTGTAGGCATCCTTTTTCCTACAAATACAGTGAGTACCAGCAGTCTCCTTTTCCCTTGCAAGAAACATCCAGGCCTAGAAGTCTTTATCAGTCACTCTATGTATTCAGAGTGTAGGGCAACTCGCTGCACCCTTCCTTAGGAAGCTAGATGGACTCAGCTCTTCCACAGCTCCAGGGATTCTGTTCTCTCACATTCTACATGCCATGGAAGTCTGCCTCATTGCCCTCTTTGGAGCTACACTAAGAAACACAATCTGCTTCGCCTTCCTTCTAGGGACTCTTACCCAAGGACCCCATACCTACAGGAGAAAGGAGGCTTGCATTCCTACTGGAACAAAATCACAGATTTTCCTGTTACACTGCAGGACTTTAGAATAGGCTTAGGCCTGATGGCAAACATAGAACGTTCCCAGGATGAGGGAGTTCGATACATGCAGAACACCCTGCGAAGAAAAGTTGATTCAGCAAGGGGCCAGGGTGTAGCTAAAGTCCCTTTTGACGTGTTAGAAATCAGAAGGTGTTCGGCTGCATGTTGACCGGAAAAGAACACCTGATGCCACAAACCTTGCTCTCCCATTTTAAAAGCTGTATGCGTGCTGCACTGAAGATACCTCAATAACACTGTTTTTGACTGGCCTCTAGTCACTGTTGGCAGCCCTCTGGAGAGAAATGGAGTTTTCTCTAAGGAAACACGGTGCTTCCATAGCATGTGTGGGAGCTCCTCCATTCATGCTCTAGAGCTACAGGGAAATTTGACGAGAGTCCTTGCCTCAAGCTAAAGCCTGAAAAGCCCTGCTGAAGCGAAAGCATGTAGCAGTTTCCATTAGGTGGTATTCGCAGTTCTGCTTTACTTTAAGGTTTTTCACTTTTCCAGACACTAGGCAGCCTCGTGTAGGCACTCTTTTTCCTACAAATACAGTGAGTACCAGCAGTCTCCTTTGCCCTTCTAAGAAACATCCAGACCTAGAAGCCTTTCCCAGTCACTCTATGTGTTCAGAGTGTAGGGCAACTCGCTGTCCCCTTCCTTAGGAAGTTAGATGGACTCAGCTCTTCAACAGTTCCAGGGATTCTGTTCTCTCACGTCCTACAACCCATGGAAGTCTGCCTCATTGCCCTCATTGGAGCTACACTAAGAAACACAATCTGCTTCGCCTTCCTTCTAGGAACTCTTACCCAAGGATCCCATACCTACAGGAGAAAGGAGGCTTGCATTCCTACAGGAACCAATGCAATGTTTTTCCTGTTACCCTGCAGGACTTTCGAATAGGCTTAGGCCCGAAGGGTTACATAGAGCGTTCCAAGGATGAGAGAGTTCGCTACATGCAGAACACCCTGTGAAGAAAAGTTGATTCCGCAAGGGACCATGGTGTAGCGAGAGTCTCTTTTGACTTGTTAGAAATCAGAAGGGTTTCGATAGCATGGTCACCGGAAAGGAAGACCTGATTGCACAAACCTTACTTTCCCATTTTAAAAGCTTTATCCATGCTGCACTGAAGATACCTAAATAACACTGTTTTTGACCGGCCTCTAGTTACTGTAGGCAGCCCTCTGGAAAGAAAAGCAGTTTTCTCTAAGGAAACACGGTGCTTCGATAGCCTGGGTGGGAGCTCCTCCTGTCTCGCTCTAGAGCTACAGGGAAACTTGACGTGAGTCCTTGCCTCAAGCTAAGGCCTGACAAGCCCTGTTGAAGGGAAAGCGCTTAGGCAGTTTCCATTAGGTCGTACTCGCAGTTCTGCTTTACTTTAACGTTTCTTCACTTTTCCAGACACTAGGCACCCTCGTGTAGGCACTCTTTTTCCTACAAATACTGTGAGTACCAGCAGGCTCCTCTGCCTTTCTAAGAAACATCCAGGCTCAGTAGTCTTTCCCAGTCAGTCTATGTATTCAGAGGGTAGGGCAACACACTGCACCCTTCCTTTGAAAAGCTAGATGTCCTCAGTGCTCCAACAGCTCCACGGATTCTGTTCTCTCACGTCCTACATGCCATGGAAGTCTGCCTCATTGCCCTCATTGGAGCTACACTAAGAAACACAATCTGCTTCGCCTTCCTCTAGGAACTCTTACCCAAGGACCCCATACCTACCGGAGAAAGGAGACTTGCATTCCTAGTGGAACCAAAGCACAGTTTTTACTGTTACACTGCAGGACTTTAGAATAGGCATAGGCTCGATAGCATACATAGAACGTTCCCAGGACGAGGGAGTTCGATACATGCAGAACACCCTGTGAAGAAAACTTGTTTCAGACGGGACCAGGGTGTAGCTAGGGTCCTTTTGACTTGTGAGAAATCAGAACGTGTTCGGCTGCATGTTCACCATAAAAGAACACCTGATGGCACAAACCTTGCTTTCCCATTTTAAAAGCTCTATCCGTGCTGCACTGAAGATACCTACCTAACACTGTTTTTGACTGGCCTCTAGTCACTGTGGGCAGCCCTCTGGAAAGAAAAGGAGTTTTCTCTAAGGAAACACGGTGCTTCCATAGCATGGGTGGGAGCTCCTCCTGTCATGCTCTAGAGCTACAGGGAAACTTGACGTGAGTCCTTGCCTCAAGCTAAAGCCTGAAAAGCCCTGCTGAAGCGAAAGCGCTTATCAGTTTCCATTATGTCGTATTCGCCGTTCTGCTTTACTTTAACGATTCTTCACTTTTCCAGACACTAGGCACCCTCGTGTAGGCATCCTTTTTCCTACAAATACAGTGAGTACCAGCAGTCTCCTTTTCCCTTGCAAGAAACATCCAGGCCTAGAAGTCTTTATCAGTCACTCTATGTATTCAGAGTGTAGGGCAACTCGCTGCACCCTTCCTTAGGAAGCTAGATGGACTCAGCTCTTCCACAGCTCCAGGGATTCTGTTCTCTCACATTCTACATGCCATGGAAGTCTGCCTCATTGCCCTCTTTGGAGCTACACTAAGAAACACAATCTGCTTCGCCTTCCTTCTAGGGACTCTTACCCAAGGACCCCATACCTACAGGAGAAAGGAGGCTTGCATTCCTACTGGAACAAAATCACAGATTTTCCTGTTACACTGCAGGACTTTAGAATAGGCTTAGGCCTGATGGCAAACATAGAACGTTCCCAGGATGAGGGAGTTCGATACATGCAGAACACCCTGCGAAGAAAAGTTGATTCAGCAAGGGGCCAGGGTGTAGCTAAAGTCCCTTTTGACGTGTTAGAAATCAGAAGGTGTTCGGCTGCATGTTGACCGGAAAAGAACACCTGATGCCACAAACCTTGCTCTCCCATTTTAAAAGCTGTATGCGTGCTGCACTGAAGATACCTCAATAACACTGTCTTTGACTGGCCTCTAGTCACTGTTGGCAGCCCTCTGGAGAGAAATGGAGTTTTCTCTAAGGAAACACGGTGCTTCCATAGCATGTGTGGGAGCTCCTCCATTCATGCTCTAGAGCTACAGGGAAATTTGACGAGAGTCCTTGCCTCAAGCTAAAGCCTGAAAAGCCCTGCTGAAGCGAAAGCATGTAGCAGTTTCCATTAGGTGGTATTCGCAGTTCTGCTTTACTTTAAGGTTTTTCACTTTTCCAGACACTAGGCAGCCTCGTGTAGGCACTCTTTTTCCTACAAATACAGTGAGTACCAGCAGTCTCCTTTGCCCTTCTAAGAAACATCCAGACCTAGAAGCCTTTCCCAGTCACTCTATGTGTTCAGAGTGTAGGGCAACTCGCTGTCCCCTTCCTTAGGAAGTTAGATGGACTCAGCTCTTCAACAGTTCCAGGGATTCTGTTCTCTCACGTCCTACAACCCATGGAAGTCTGCCTCATTGCCCTCATTGGAGCTACACTAAGAAACACAATCTGCTTCGCCTTCCTTCTAGGAACTCTTACCCAAGGATCCCATACCTACAGGAGAAAGGAGGCTTGCATTCCTACAGGAACCAATGCAATGTTTTTCCTGTTACCCTGCAGGACTTTCGAATAGGCTTAGGCCCGAAGGGTTACATAGAGCGTTCCAAGGATGAGAGAGTTCGCTACATGCAGAACACCCTGTGAAGAAAAGTTGATTCCGCAAGGGACCATGGTGTAGCGAGAGTCTCTTTTGACTTGTTAGAAATCAGAAGGGTTTCGATAGCATGGTCACCGGAAAGGAAGACCTGATTGCACAAACCTTACTTTCCCATTTTAAAAGCTTTATCCATGCTGCACTGAAGATACCTAAATAACACTGTTTTTGACCGGCCTCTAGTTACTGTAGGCAGCCCTCTGGAAAGAAAAGCAGTTTTCTCTAAGGAAACACGGTGCTTCGATAGCCTGGGTGGGAGCTCCTCCTGTCTCGCTCTAGAGCTACAGGGAAACTTGACGTGAGTCCTTGCCTCAAGCTAAGGCCTGACAAGCCCTGTTGAAGGGAAAGCGCTTAGGCAGTTTCCATTAGGTCGTACTCGCAGTTCTGCTTTACTTTAACGTTTCTTCACTTTTCCAGACACTAGGCACCCTCGTGTAGGCACTCTTTTTCCTACAAATACTGTGAGTACCAGCAGGCTCCTCTGCCTTTCTAAGAAACATCCAGGCTCAGTAGTCTTTCCCAGTCAGTCTATGTATTCAGAGGGTAGGGCAACACACTGCACCCTTCCTTTGAAAAGCTAGATGTCCTCAGTGCTCCAACAGCTCCACGGATTCTGTTCTCTCACGTCCTACATGCCATGGAAGTCTGCCTCATTGCCCTCATTGGAGCTACACTAAGAAACACAATCTGCTTCGCCTTCCTCTAGGAACTCTTACCCAAGGACCCCATACCTACCGGAGAAAGGAGACTTGCATTCCTAGTGGAACCAAAGCACAGTTTTTACTGTTACACTGCAGGACTTTAGAATAGGCATAGGCTCGATAGCATACATAGAACGTTCCCAGGACGAGGGAGTTCGATACATGCAGAACACCCTGTGAAGAAAACTTGTTTCAGACGGGACCAGGGTGTAGCTAGGGTCCTTTTGACTTGTGAGAAATCAGAACGTGTTCGGCTGCATGTTCACCATAAAAGAACACCTGATGGCACAAACCTTGCTTTCCCATTTTAAAAGCTCTATCCGTGCTGCACTGAAGATACCTACCTAACACTGTTTTTGACTGGCCTCTAGTCACTGTGGGCAGCCCTCTGGAAAGAAAAGGAGTTTTCTCTAAGGAAACACGGTGCTTCCATAGCATGGGTGGGAGCTCCTCCTGTCATGCTCTAGAGCTACAGGGAAACTTGACGTGAGTCCTTGCCTCAAGCTAAAGCCTGAAAAGCCCTGCTGAAGCGAAAGCGCTTATCAGTTTCCATTATGTCGTATTCGCCGTTCTGCTTTACTTTAACGATTCTTCACTTTTCCAGACACTAGGCACCCTCGTGTAGGCATCCTTTTTCCTACAAATACAGTGAGTACCAGCAGTCTCCTTTTCCCTTGCAAGAAACATCCAGGCCTAGAAGTCTTTATCAGTCACTCTATGTATTCAGAGTGTAGGGCAACTCGCTGCACCCTTCCTTAGGAAGCTAGATGGACTCAGCTCTTCCACAGCTCCAGGGATTCTGTTCTCTCACATTCTACATGCCATGGAAGTCTGCCTCATTGCCCTCTTTGGAGCTACACTAAGAAACACAATCTGCTTCGCCTTCCTTCTAGGGACTCTTACCCAAGGACCCCATACCTACAGGAGAAAGGAGGCTTGCATTCCTACTGGAACAAAATCACAGATTTTCCTGTTACACTGCAGGACTTTAGAATAGGCTTAGGCCTGATGGCAAACATAGAACGTTCCCAGGATGAGGGAGTTCGATACATGCAGAACACCCTGCGAAGAAAAGTTGATTCAGCAAGGGGCCAGGGTGTAGCTAAAGTCCCTTTTGACGTGTTAGAAATCAGAAGGTGTTCGGCTGCATGTTGACCGGAAAAGAACACCTGATGCCACAAACCTTGCTCTCCCATTTTAAAAGCTGTATGCGTGCTGCACTGAAGATACCTCAATAACACTGTTTTTGACTGGCCTCTAGTCACTGTTGGCAGCCCTCTGGAGAGAAATGGAGTTTTCTCTAAGGAAACACGGTGCTTCCATAGCATGTGTGGGAGCTCCTCCATTCATGCTCTAGAGCTACAGGGAAATTTGACGAGAGTCCTTGCCTCAAGCTAAAGCCTGAAAAGCCCTGCTGAAGCGAAAGCATGTAGCAGTTTCCATTAGGTGGTATTCGCAGTTCTGCTTTACTTTAAGGTTTTTCACTTTTCCAGACACTAGGCAGCCTCGTGTAGGCACTCTTTTTCCTACAAATACAGTGAGTACCAGCAGTCTCCTTTGCCCTTCTAAGAAACATCCAGACCTAGAAGCCTTTCCCAGTCACTCTATGTGTTCAGAGTGTAGGGCAACTCGCTGTCCCCTTCCTTAGGAAGTTAGATGGACTCAGCTCTTCAACAGTTCCAGGGATTCTGTTCTCTCACGTCCTACAACCCATGGAAGTCTGCCTCATTGCCCTCATTGGAGCTACACTAAGAAACACAATCTGCTTCGCCTTCCTTCTAGGAACTCTTACCCAAGGATCCCATACCTACAGGAGAAAGGAGGCTTGCATTCCTACAGGAACCAATGCAATGTTTTTCCTGTTACCCTGCAGGACTTTCGAATAGGCTTAGGCCCGAAGGGTTACATAGAGCGTTCCAAGGATGAGAGAGTTCGCTACATGCAGAACACCCTGTGAAGAAAAGTTGATTCCGCAAGGGACCATGGTGTAGCGAGAGTCTCTTTTGACTTGTTAGAAATCAGAAGGGTTTCGATAGCATGGTCACCGGAAAGGAAGACCTGATTGCACAAACCTTACTTTCCCATTTTAAAAGCTTTATCCATGCTGCACTGAAGATACCTAAATAACACTGTTTTTGACCGGCCTCTAGTTACTGTAGGCAGCCCTCTGGAAAGAAAAGCAGTTTTCTCTAAGGAAACACGGTGCTTCGATAGCCTGGGTGGGAGCTCCTCCTGTCTCGCTCTAGAGCTACAGGGAAACTTGACGTGAGTCCTTGCCTCAAGCTAAGGCCTGACAAGCCCTGTTGAAGGGAAAGCGCTTAGGCAGTTTCCATTAGGTCGTACTCGCAGTTCTGCTTTACTTTAACGTTTCTTCACTTTTCCAGACACTAGGCACCCTCGTGTAGGCACTCTTTTTCCTACAAATACTGTGAGTACCAGCAGGCTCCTCTGCCTTTCTAAGAAACATCCAGGCTCAGTAGTCTTTCCCAGTCAGTCTATGTATTCAGAGGGTAGGGCAACACACTGCACCCTTCCTTTGAAAAGCTAGATGTCCTCAGTGCTCCAACAGCTCCACGGATTCTGTTCTCTCACGTCCTACATGCCATGGAAGTCTGCCTCATTGCCCTCATTGGAGCTACACTAAGAAACACAATCTGCTTCGCCTTCCTCTAGGAACTCTTACCCAAGGACCCCATACCTACCGGAGAAAGGAGACTTGCATTCCTAGTGGAACCAAAGCACAGTTTTTACTGTTACACTGCAGGACTTTAGAATAGGCATAGGCTCGATAGCATACATAGAACGTTCCCAGGACGAGGGAGTTCGATACATGCAGAACACCCTGTGAAGAAAACTTGTTTCAGACGGGACCAGGGTGTAGCTAGGGTCCTTTTGACTTGTGAGAAATCAGAACGTGTTCGGCTGCATGTTCACCATAAAAGAACACCTGATGGCACAAACCTTGCTTTCCCATTTTAAAAGCTCTATCCGTGCTGCACTGAAGATACCTACCTAACACTGTTTTTGACTGGCCTCTAGTCACTGTGGGCAGCCCTCTGGAAAGAAAAGGAGTTTTCTCTAAGGAAACACGGTGCTTCCATAGCATGGGTGGGAGCTCCTCCTGTCATGCTCTAGAGCTACAGGGAAACTTGACGTGAGTCCTTGCCTCAAGCTAAAGCCTGAAAAGCCCTGCTGAAGCGAAAGCGCTTATCAGTTTCCATTATGTCGTATTCGCCGTTCTGCTTTACTTTAACGATTCTTCACTTTTCCAGACACTAGGCACCCTCGTGTAGGCATCCTTTTTCCTACAAATACAGTGAGTACCAGCAGTCTCCTTTTCCCTTGCAAGAAACATCCAGGCCTAGAAGTCTTTATCAGTCACTCTATGTATTCAGAGTGTAGGGCAACTCGCTGCACCCTTCCTTAGGAAGCTAGATGGACTCAGCTCTTCCACAGCTCCAGGGATTCTGTTCTCTCACATTCTACATGCCATGGAAGTCTGCCTCATTGCCCTCTTTGGAGCTACACTAAGAAACACAATCTGCTTCGCCTTCCTTCTAGGGACTCTTACCCAAGGACCCCATACCTACAGGAGAAAGGAGGCTTGCATTCCTACTGGAACAAAATCACAGATTTTCCTGTTACACTGCAGGACTTTAGAATAGGCTTAGGCCTGATGGCAAACATAGAACGTTCCCAGGATGAGGGAGTTCGATACATGCAGAACACCCTGCGAAGAAAAGTTGATTCAGCAAGGGGCCAGGGTGTAGCTAAAGTCCCTTTTGACGTGTTAGAAATCAGAAGGTGTTCGGCTGCATGTTGACCGGAAAAGAACACCTGATGCCACAAACCTTGCTCTCCCATTTTAAAAGCTGTATGCGTGCTGCACTGAAGATACCTCAATAACACTGTTTTTGACTGGCCTCTAGTCACTGTTGGCAGCCCTCTGGAGAGAAATGGAGTTTTCTCTAAGGAAACACGGTGCTTCCATAGCATGTGTGGGAGCTCCTCCATTCATGCTCTAGAGCTACAGGGAAATTTGACGAGAGTCCTTGCCTCAAGCTAAAGCCTGAAAAGCCCTGCTGAAGCGAAAGCATGTAGCAGTTTCCATTAGGTGGTATTCGCAGTTCTGCTTTACTTTAAGGTTTTTCACTTTTCCAGACACTAGGCAGCCTCGTGTAGGCACTCTTTTTCCTACAAATACAGTGAGTACCAGCAGTCTCCTTTGCCCTTCTAAGAAACATCCAGACCTAGAAGCCTTTCCCAGTCACTCTATGTGTTCAGAGTGTAGGGCAACTCGCTGTCCCCTTCCTTAGGAAGTTAGATGGACTCAGCTCTTCAACAGTTCCAGGGATTCTGTTCTCTCACGTCCTACAACCCATGGAAGTCTGCCTCATTGCCCTCATTGGAGCTACACTAAGAAACACAATCTGCTTCGCCTTCCTTCTAGGAACTCTTACCCAAGGATCCCATACCTACAGGAGAAAGGAGGCTTGCATTCCTACAGGAACCAATGCAATGTTTTTCCTGTTACCCTGCAGGACTTTCGAATAGGCTTAGGCCCGAAGGGTTACATAGAGCGTTCCAAGGATGAGAGAGTTCGCTACATGCAGAACACCCTGTGAAGAAAAGTTGATTCCGCAAGGGACCATGGTGTAGCGAGAGTCTCTTTTGACTTGTTAGAAATCAGAAGGGTTTCGATAGCATGGTCACCGGAAAGGAAGACCTGATTGCACAAACCTTACTTTCCCATTTTAAAAGCTTTATCCATGCTGCACTGAAGATACCTAAATAACACTGTTTTTGACCGGCCTCTAGTTACTGTAGGCAGCCCTCTGGAAAGAAAAGCAGTTTTCTCTAAGGAAACACGGTGCTTCGATAGCCTGGGTGGGAGCTCCTCCTGTCTCGCTCTAGAGCTACAGGGAAACTTGACGTGAGTCCTTGCCTCAAGCTAAGGCCTGACAAGCCCTGTTGAAGGGAAAGCGCTTAGGCAGTTTCCATTAGGTCGTACTCGCAGTTCTGCTTTACTTTAACGTTTCTTCACTTTTCCAGACACTAGGCACCCTCGTGTAGGCACTCTTTTTCCTACAAATACTGTGAGTACCAGCAGGCTCCTCTGCCTTTCTAAGAAACATCCAGGCTCAGTAGTCTTTCCCAGTCAGTCTATGTATTCAGAGGGTAGGGCAACACACTGCACCCTTCCTTTGAAAAGCTAGATGTCCTCAGTGCTCCAACAGCTCCACGGATTCTGTTCTCTCACGTCCTACATGCCATGGAAGTCTGCCTCATTGCCCTCATTGGAGCTACACTAAGAAACACAATCTGCTTCGCCTTCCTCTAGGAACTCTTACCCAAGGACCCCATACCTACCGGAGAAAGGAGACTTGCATTCCTAGTGGAACCAAAGCACAGTTTTTACTGTTACACTGCAGGACTTTAGAATAGGCATAGGCTCGATAGCATACATAGAACGTTCCCAGGACGAGGGAGTTCGATACATGCAGAACACCCTGTGAAGAAAACTTGTTTCAGACGGGACCAGGGTGTAGCTAGGGTCCTTTTGACTTGTGAGAAATCAGAACGTGTTCGGCTGCATGTTCACCATAAAAGAACACCTGATGGCACAAACCTTGCTTTCCCATTTTAAAAGCTCTATCCGTGCTGCACTGAAGATACCTACCTAACACTGTTTTTGACTGGCCTCTAGTCACTGTGGGCAGCCCTCTGGAAAGAAAAGGAGTTTTCTCTAAGGAAACACGGTGCTTCCATAGCATGGGTGGGAGCTCCTCCTGTCATGCTCTAGAGCTACAGGGAAACTTGACGTGAGTCCTTGCCTCAAGCTAAAGCCTGAAAAGCCCTGCTGAAGCGAAAGCGCTTATCAGTTTCCATTATGTCGTATTCGCCGTTCTGCTTTACTTTAACGATTCTTCACTTTTCCAGACACTAGGCACCCTCGTGTAGGCATCCTTTTTCCTACAAATACAGTGAGTACCAGCAGTCTCCTTTTCCCTTGCAAGAAACATCCAGGCCTAGAAGTCTTTATCAGTCACTCTATGTATTCAGAGTGTAGGGCAACTCGCTGCACCCTTCCTTAGGAAGCTAGATGGACTCAGCTCTTCCACAGCTCCAGGGATTCTGTTCTCTCACATTCTACATGCCATGGAAGTCTGCCTCATTGCCCTCTTTGGAGCTACACTAAGAAACACAATCTGCTTCGCCTTCCTTCTAGGGACTCTTACCCAAGGACCCCATACCTACAGGAGAAAGGAGGCTTGCATTCCTACTGGAACAAAATCACAGATTTTCCTGTTACACTGCAGGACTTTAGAATAGGCTTAGGCCTGATGGCAAACATAGAACGTTCCCAGGATGAGGGAGTTCGATACATGCAGAACACCCTGCGAAGAAAAGTTGATTCAGCAAGGGGCCAGGGTGTAGCTAAAGTCCCTTTTGACGTGTTAGAAATCAGAAGGTGTTCGGCTGCATGTTGACCGGAAAAGAACACCTGATGCCACAAACCTTGCTCTCCCATTTTAAAAGCTGTATGCGTGCTGCACTGAAGATACCTCAATAACACTGTTTTTGACTGGCCTCTAGTCACTGTTGGCAGCCCTCTGGAGAGAAATGGAGTTTTCTCTAAGGAAACACGGTGCTTCCATAGCATGTGTGGGAGCTCCTCCATTCATGCTCTAGAGCTACAGGGAAATTTGACGAGAGTCCTTGCCTCAAGCTAAAGCCTGAAAAGCCCTGCTGAAGCGAAAGCATGTAGCAGTTTCCATTAGGTCGTATTCGCAGTTCTGCTTTACTTTAAGGTTTTTCACTTTTCCAGACACTAGGCAGCCTCGTGTAGGCACTCTTTTTCCTACAAATACAGTGAGTACCAGCAGTCTCCTTTGCCCTTCTAAGAAACATCCAGACCTAGAAGCCTTTCCCAGTCACTCTATGTGTTCAGAGTGTAGGGCAACTCGCTGTCCCCTTCCTTAGGAAGTTAGATGGACTCAGCTCTTCAACAGTTCCAGGGATTCTGTTCTCTCACGTCCTACAACCCATGGAAGTCTGCCTCATTGCCCTCATTGGAGCTACACTAAGAAACACAATCTGCTTCGCCTTCCTTCTAGGAACTCTTACCCAAGGATCCCATACCTACAGGAGAAAGGAGGCTTGCATTCCTACAGGAACCAATGCAAAGTTTTTCCTGTTACCCTGCAGGACTTTCGAATAGGCTTAGGCCCGAAGGGTTACATAGAGCGTTCCAAGGATGAGAGAGTTCGCTACATGCAGAACACCCTGTGAAGAAAAGTTGATTCCGCAAGGGACCATGGTGTAGCGAGAGTCTCTTTTGACTTGTTAGAAATCAGAAGGGTTTCGATAGCATGGTCACCGGAAAGGAAGACCTGATTGCACAAACCTTACTTTCCCATTTTAAAAGCTTTATCCATGCTGCACTGAAGATACCTAAATAACACTGTTTTTGACCGGCCTCTAGTTACTGTAGGCAGCCCTCTGGAAAGAAAAGCAGTTTTCTCTAAGGAAACACGGTGCTTCGATAGCCTGGGTGGGAGCTCCTCCTGTCTCGCTCTAGAGCTACAGGGAAACTTGACGTGAGTCCTTGCCTCAAGCTAAGGCCTGACAAGCCCTGTTGAAGGGAAAGCGCTTAGGCAGTTTCCATTAGGTCGTACTCGCAGTTCTGCTTTACTTTAACGTTTCTTCACTTTTCCAGACACTAGGCACCCTCGTGTAGGCACTCTTTTTCCTACAAATACTGTGAGTACCAGCAGGCTCCTCTGCCTTTCTAAGAAACATCCAGGCTCAGTAGTCTTTCCCAGTCAGTCTATGTATTCAGAGGGTAGGGCAACACACTGCACCCTTCCTTTGAAAAGCTAGATGTCCTCAGTGCTCCAACAGCTCCACGGATTCTGTTCTCTCACGTCCTACATGCCATGGAAGTCTGCCTCATTGCCCTCATTGGAGCTACACTAAGAAACACAATCTGCTTCGCCTTCCTCTAGGAACTCTTACCCAAGGACCCCATACCTACCGGAGAAAGGAGACTTGCATTCCTAGTGGAACCAAAGCACAGTTTTTACTGTTACACTGCAGGACTTTAGAATAGGCATAGGCTCGATAGCATACATAGAACGTTCCCAGGACGAGGGAGTTCGATACATGCAGAACACCCTGTGAAGAAAACTTGTTTCAGACGGGACCAGGGTGTAGCTAGGGTCCTTTTGACTTGTGAGAAATCAGAACGTGTTCGGCTGCATGTTCACCATAAAAGAACACCTGATGGCACAAACCTTGCTTTCCCATTTTAAAAGCTCTATCCGTGCTGCACTGAAGATACCTACCTAACACTGTTTTTGACTGGCCTCTAGTCACTGTGGGCAGCCCTCTGGAAAGAAAAGGAGTTTTCTCTAAGGAAACACGGTGCTTCCATAGCATGGGTGGGAGCTCCTCCTGTCATGCTCTAGAGCTACAGGGAAACTTGACGTGAGTCCTTGCCTCAAGCTAAAGCCTGAAAAGCCCTGCTGAAGCGAAAGCGCTTATCAGTTTCCATTATGTCGTATTCGCCGTTCTGCTTTACTTTAACGATTCTTCACTTTTCCAGACACTAGGCACCCTCGTGTAGGCATCCTTTTTCCTACAAATACAGTGAGTACCAGCAGTCTCCTTTTCCCTTGCAAGAAACATCCAGGCCTAGAAGTCTTTATCAGTCACTCTATGTATTCAGAGTGTAGGGCAACTCGCTGCACCCTTCCTTAGGAAGCTAGATGGACTCAGCTCTTCCACAGCTCCAGGGATTCTGTTCTCTCACATTCTACATGCCATGGAAGTCTGCCTCATTGCCCTCTTTGGAGCTACACTAAGAAACACAATCTGCTTCGCCTTCCTTCTAGGGACTCTTACCCAAGGACCCCATACCTACAGGAGAAAGGAGGCTTGCATTCCTACTGGAACAAAATCACAGATTTTCCTGTTACACTGCAGGACTTTAGAATAGGCTTAGGCCTGATGGCAAACATAGAACGTTCCCAGGATGAGGGAGTTCGATACATGCAGAACACCCTGCGAAGAAAAGTTGATTCAGCAAGGGGCCAGGGTGTAGCTAAAGTCCCTTTTGACGTGTTAGAAATCAGAAGGTGTTCGGCTGCATGTTGACCGGAAAAGAACACCTGATGCCACAAACCTTGCTCTCCCATTTTAAAAGCTGTATGCGTGCTGCACTGAAGATACCTCAATAACACTGTTTTTGACTGGCCTCTAGTCACTGTTGGCAGCCCTCTGGAGAGAAATGGAGTTTTCTCTAAGGAAACACGGTGCTTCCATAGCATGTGTGGGAGCTCCTCCATTCATGCTCTAGAGCTACAGGGAAATTTGACGAGAGTCCTTGCCTCAAGCTAAAGCCTGAAAAGCCCTGCTGAAGCGAAAGCATGTAGCAGTTTCCATTAGGTCGTATTCGCAGTTCTGCTTTACTTTAAGGTTTTTCACTTTTCCAGACACTAGGCAGCCTCGTGTAGGCACTCTTTTTCCTACAAATACAGTGAGTACCAGCAGTCTCCTTTGCCCTTCTAAGAAACATCCAGACCTAGAAGCCTTTCCCAGTCACTCTATGTGTTCAGAGTGTAGGGCAACTCGCTGTCCCCTTCCTTAGGAAGTTAGATGGACTCAGCTCTTCAACAGTTCCAGGGATTCTGTTCTCTCACGTCCTACAACCCATGGAAGTCTGCCTCATTGCCCTCATTGGAGCTACACTAAGAAACACAATCTGCTTCGCCTTCCTTCTAGGAACTCTTACCCAAGGATCCCATACCTACAGGAGAAAGGAGGCTTGCATTCCTACAGGAACCAATGCAAAGTTTTTCCTGTTACCCTGCAGGACTTTCGAATAGGCTTAGGCCCGAAGGGTTACGTAGAGCGTTCCAAGGATGAGAGAGTTCGCTACATGCAGAACACCCTGTGAAGAAAAGTTGATTCCGCAAGGGACCATGGTGTAGCGAGAGTCTCTTTTGACTTGTTAGAAATCAGAAGGGTTTCGATAGCATGGTCACCGGAAAGGAAGACCTGATTGCACAAACCTTACTTTCCCATTTTAAAAGCTTTATCCATGCTGCACTGAAGATACCTAAATAACACTGTTTTTGACCGGCCTCTAGTTACTGTAGGCAGCCCTCTGGAAAGAAAAGCAGTTTTCTCTAAGGAAACACGGTGCTTCGATAGCCTGGGTGGGAGCTCCTCCTGTCTCGCTCTAGAGCTACAGGGAAACTTGACGTGAGTCCTTGCCTCAAGCTAAGGCCTGACAAGCCCTGTTGAAGGGAAAGCGCTTAGGCAGTTTCCATTAGGTCGTACTCGCAGTTCTGCTTTACTTTAACGTTTCTTCACTTTTCCAGACACTAGGCACCCTCGTGTAGGCACTCTTTTTCCTACAAATACTGTGAGTACCAGCAGGCTCCTCTGCCTTTCTAAGAAACATCCAGGCTCAGTAGTCTTTCCCAGTCAGTCTATGTATTCAGAGGGTAGGGCAACACACTGCACCCTTCCTTTGAAAAGCTAGATGTCCTCAGTGCTCCAACAGCTCCACGGATTCTGTTCTCTCACGTCCTACATGCCATGGAAGTCTGCCTCATTGCCCTCATTGGAGCTACACTAAGAAACACAATCTGCTTCGCCTTCCTCTAGGAACTCTTACCCTAGGACCCCATACCTACCGGAGAAAGGAGACTTGCATTCCTAGTGGAACCAAAGCACAGTTTTTACTGTTACACTGCAGGACTTTAGAATAGGCATAGGCTCGATAGCATACATAGAACGTTCCCAGGACGAGGGAGTTCGATACATGCAGAACACCCTGTGAAGAAAACTTGTTTCAGACGGGACCAGGGTGTAGCTAGGGTCCTTTTGACTTGTGAGAAATCAGAACGTGTTCGGCTGCATGTTCACCATAAAAGAACACCTGATGGCACAAACCTTGCTTTCCCATTTTAAAAGCTCTATCCGTGCTGCACTGAAGATACCTACCTAACACTGTTTTTGACTGGCCTCTAGTCACTGTGGGCAGCCCTCTGGAAAGAAAAGGAGTTTTCTCTAAGGAAACACGGTGCTTCCATAGCATGGGTGGGAGCTCCTCCTGTCATGCTCTAGAGCTACAGGGAAACTTGACGTGAGTCCTTGCCTCAAGCTAAAGCCTGAAAAGCCCTGCTGAAGCGAAAGCGCTTATCAGTTTCCATTATGTCGTATTCGCCGTTCTGCTTTACTTTAACGATTCTTCACTTTTCCAGACACTAGGCACCCTCGTGTAGGCATCCTTTTTCCTACAAATACAGTGAGTACCAGCAGTCTCCTTTTCCCTTGCAAGAAACATCCAGGCCTAGAAGTCTTTATCAGTCACTCTATGTATTCAGAGTGTAGGGCAACTCGCTGCACCCTTCCTTAGGAAGCTAGATGGACTCAGCTCTTCCACAGCTCCAGGGATTCTGTTCTCTCACATTCTACATGCCATGGAAGTCTGCCTCATTGCCCTCTTTGGAGCTACACTAAGAAACACAATCTGCTTCGCCTTCCTTCTAGGGACTCTTACCCAAGGACCCCATACCTACAGGAGAAAGGAGGCTTGCATTCCTACTGGAACAAAATCACAGATTTTCCTGTTACACTGCAGGACTTTAGAATAGGCTTAGGCCTGATGGCAAACATAGAACGTTCCCAGGATGAGGGAGTTCGATACATGCAGAACACCCTGCGAAGAAAAGTTGATTCAGCAAGGGGCCAGGGTGTAGCTAAAGTCCCTTTTGACGTGTTAGAAATCAGAAGGTGTTCGGCTGCATGTTGACCGGAAAAGAACACCTGATGCCACAAACCTTGCTCTCCCATTTTAAAAGCTGTATGCGTGCTGCACTGAAGATACCTCAATAACACTGTTTTTGACTGGCCTCTAGTCACTGTGGGCAGCCCTCTGGAGAGAAATGGAGTTTTCTCTAAGGAAACACGGTGCTTCCATAGCATGTGTGGGAGCTCCTCCATTCATGCTCTAGAGCTACAGGGAAATTTGACGAGAGTCCTTGCCTCAAGCTAAAGCCTGAAAAGCCCTGCTGAAGCGAAAGCATGTAGCAGTTTCCATTAGGTGGTATTCGCAGTTCTGCTTTACTTTAAGGTTTTTCACTTTTCCAGACACTAGGCAGCCTCGTGTAGGCACTCTTTTTCCTACAAATACAGTGAGTACCAGCAGTCTCCTTTGCCCTTCTAAGAAACATCCAGACCTAGAAGCCTTTCCCAGTCACTCTATGTGTTCAGAGTGTAGGGCAACTCGCTGTCCCCTTCCTTAGGAAGTTAGATGGACTCAGCTCTTCAACAGTTCCAGGGATTCTGTTCTCTCACGTCCTACAACCCATGGAAGTCTGCCTCATTGCCCTCATTGGAGCTACACTAAGAAACACAATCTGCTTCGCCTTCCTTCTAGGAACTCTTACCCAAGGATCCCATACCTACAGGAGAAAGGAGGCTTGCATTCCTACAGGAACCAATGCAAAGTTTTTCCTGTTACCCTGCAGGACTTTCGAATAGGCTTAGGCCCGAAGGGTTACATAGAGCGTTCCAAGGATGAGAGAGTTCGCTACATGCAGAACACCCTGTGAAGAAAAGTTGATTCCGCAAGGGACCATGGTGTAGCGAGAGTCTCTTTTGACTTGTTAGAAATCAGAAGGGTTTCGATAGCATGGTCACCGGAAAGGAAGACCTGATTGCACAAACCTTACTTTCCCATTTTAAAAGCTTTATCCATGCTGCACTGAAGATACCTAAATAACACTGTTTTTGACCGGCCTCTAGTTACTGTAGGCAGCCCTCTGGAAAGAAAAGCAGTTTTCTCTAAGGAAACACGGTGCTTCGATAGCCTGGGTGGGAGCTCCTCCTGTCTCGCTCTAGAGCTACAGGGAAACTTGACGTGAGTCCTTGCCTCAAGCTAAGGCCTGACAAGCCCTGTTGAAGGGAAAGCGCTTAGGCAGTTTCCATTAGGTCGTACTCGCAGTTCTGCTTTACTTTAACGTTTCTTCACTTTTCCAGACACTAGGCACCCTCGTGTAGGCACTCTTTTTCCTACAAATACTGTGAGTACCAGCAGGCTCCTCTGCCTTTCTAAGAAACATCCAGGCTCAGTAGTCTTTCCCAGTCAGTCTATGTATTCAGAGGGTAGGGCAACACACTGCACCCTTCCTTTGAAAAGCTAGATGTCCTCAGTGCTCCAACAGCTCCACGGATTCTGTTCTCTCACGTCCTACATGCCATGGAAGTCTGCCTCATTGCCCTCATTGGAGCTACACTAAGAAACACAATCTGCTTCGCCTTCCTCTAGGAACTCTTACCCTAGGACCCCATACCTACCGGAGAAAGGAGACTTGCATTCCTAGTGGAACCAAAGCAGAGTTTTTACTGTTACACTGCAGGACTTTAGAATAGGCATAGGCTCGATAGCATACATAGAACGTTCCAAGGACGAGGGAGTTCGATACATGCAGAACACCCTGTGAAGAAAACTTGTTTCAGACGGGACCAGGGTGTAGCTAGAGTCCTTTTGACTTGTGAGAAATCAGAACGTGTTCGGCTGCATGTTCACCATAAAAGAACACCTGATGGCACAAACCTTGCTTTCCCATTTTAAAAGCTCTATCCGTGCTGCACTGAAGATACCTACCTAACACTGTTTTTGACTGGCCTCTAGTCACTGTGGGCAGCCCTCTGGAAAGAAAAGGAGTTTTCTCTAAGGAAACACGGTGCTTCCATAGCATGGGTGGGAGCTCCTCCTGTCATGCTCTAGAGCTACAGGGAAACTTGACGTGAGTCCTTGCCTCAAGCTAAAGCCTGAAAAGCCCTGCTGAAGCGAAAGCGCTTATCAGTTTCCATTATGTCGTATTCGCCGTTCTGCTTTACTTTAACGATTCTTCACTTTTCCAGACACTAGGCACCCTCGTGTAGGCATCCTTTTTCCTACAAATACAGTGAGTACCAGCAGTCTCCTTTTCCCTTGCAAGAAACATCCAGGCCTAGAAGTCTTTATCAGTCACTCTATGTATTCAGAGTGTAGGGCAACTCGCTGCACCCTTCCTTAGGAAGCTAGATGGACTCAGCTCTTCCACAGCTCCAGGGATTCTGTTCTCTCACATTCTACATGCCATGGAAGTCTGCCTCATTGCCCTCTTTGGAGCTACACTAAGAAACACAATCTGCTTCGCCTTCCTTCTAGGGACTCTTACCCAAGGACCCCATACCTACAGGAGAAAGGAGGCTTGCATTCCTACTGGAACAAAATCACAGATTTTCCTGTTACACTGCAGGACTTTAGAATAGGCTTAGGCCTGATGGCAAACATAGAACGTTCCCAGGATGAGGGAGTTCGATACATGCAGAACACCCTGCGAAGAAAAGTTGATTCAGCAAGGGGCCAGGGTGTAGCTAAAGTCCCTTTTGACGTGTTAGAAATCAGAAGGTGTTCGGCTGCATGTTGACCGGAAAAGAACACCTGATGCCACAAACCTTGCTCTCCCATTTTAAAAGCTGTATGCGTGCTGCACTGAAGATACCTCAATAACACTGTTTTTGACTGGCCTCTAGTCACTGTGGGCAGCCCTCTGGAGAGAAATGGAGTTTTCTCTAAGGAAACACGGTGCTTCCATAGCATGTGTGGGAGCTCCTCCATTCATGCTCTAGAGCTACAGGGAAATTTGACGAGAGTCCTTGCCTCAAGCTAAAGCCTGAAAAGCCCTGCTGAAGCGAAAGCATGTAGCAGTTTCCATTAGGTGGTATTCGCAGTTCTGCTTTACTTTAAGGTTTTTCACTTTTCCAGACACTAGGCAGCCTCGTGTAGGCACTCTTTTTCCTACAAATACAGTGAGTACCAGCAGTCTCCTTTGCCCTTCTAAGAAACATCCAGACCTAGAAGCCTTTCCCAGTCACTCTATGTGTTCAGAGTGTAGGGCAACTCGCTGTCCCCTTCCTTAGGAAGTTAGATGGACTCAGCTCTTCAACAGTTCCAGGGATTCTGTTCTCTCACGTCCTACAACCCATGGAAGTCTGCCTCATTGCCCTCATTGGAGCTACACTAAGAAACACAATCTGCTTCGCCTTCCTTCTAGGAACTCTTACCCAAGGATCCCATACCTACAGGAGAAAGGAGGCTTGCATTCCTACAGGAACCAATGCAAAGTTTTTCCTGTTACCCTGCAGGACTTTCGAATAGGCTTAGGCCCGAAGGGTTACATAGAGCGTTCCAAGGATGAGAGAGTTCGCTACATGCAGAACACCCTGTGAAGAAAAGTTGATTCCGCAAGGGACCATGGTGTAGCGAGAGTCTCTTTTGACTTGTTAGAAATCAGAAGGGTTTCGATAGCATGGTCACCGGAAAGGAAGACCTGATTGCACAAACCTTACTTTCCCATTTTAAAAGCTTTATCCATGCTGCACTGAAGATACCTAAATAACACTGTTTTTGACCGGCCTCTAGTTACTGTAGGCAGCCCTCTGGAAAGAAAAGCAGTTTTCTCTAAGGAAACACGGTGCTTCGATAGCCTGGGTGGGAGCTCCTCCTGTCTCGCTCTAGAGCTACAGGGAAACTTGACGTGAGTCCTTGCCTCAAGCTAAGGCCTGACAAGCCCTGTTGAAGGGAAAGCGCTTAGGCAGTTTCCATTAGGTCGTACTCGCAGTTCTGCTTTACTTTAACGTTTCTTCACTTTTCCAGACACTAGGCACCCTCGTGTAGGCACTCTTTTTCCTACAAATACTGTGAGTACCAGCAGGCTCCTCTGCCTTTCTAAGAAACATCCAGGCTCAGTAGTCTTTCCCAGTCAGTCTATGTATTCAGAGGGTAGGGCAACACACTGCACCCTTCCTTTGAAAAGCTAGATGTCCTCAGTGCTCCAACAGCTCCACGGATTCTGTTCTCTCACGTCCTACATGCCATGGAAGTCTGCCTCATTGCCCTCATTGGAGCTACACTAAGAAACACAATCTGCTTCGCCTTCCTCTAGGAACTCTTACCCTAGGACCCCATACCTACCGGAGAAAGGAGACTTGCATTCCTAGTGGAACCAAAGCAGAGTTTTTACTGTTACACTGCAGGACTTTAGAATAGGCATAGGCTCGATAGCATACATAGAACGTTCCAAGGACGAGGGAGTTCGATACATGCAGAACACCCTGTGAAGAAAACTTGTTTCAGACGGGACCAGGGTGTAGCTAGAGTCCTTTTGACTTGTGAGAAATCAGAACGTGTTCGGCTGCATGTTCACCATAAAAGAACACCTGATGGCACAAACCTTGCTTTCCCATTTTAAAAGCTCTATCCGTGCTGCACTGAAGATACCTACCTAACACTGTTTTTGACTGGCCTCTAGTCACTGTGGGCAGCCCTCTGGAAAGAAAAGGAGTTTTCTCTAAGGAAACACGGTGCTTCCATAGCATGGGTGGGAGCTCCTCCTGTCATGCTCTAGAGCTACAGGGAAACTTGACGTGAGTCCTTGCCTCAAGCTAAAGCCTGAAAAGCCCTGCTGAAGCGAAAGCGCTTATCAGTTTCCATTATGTCGTATTCGCCGTTCTGCTTTACTTTAACGATTCTTCACTTTTCCAGACACTAGGCACCCTCGTGTAGGCATCCTTTTTCCTACAAATACAGTGAGTACCAGCAGTCTCCTTTTCCCTTGCAAGAAACATCCAGGCCTAGAAGTCTTTATCAGTCACTCTATGTATTCAGAGTGTAGGGCAACTCGCTGCACCCTTCCTTAGGAAGCTAGATGGACTCAGCTCTTCCACAGCTCCAGGGATTCTGTTCTCTCACATTCTACATGCCATGGAAGTCTGCCTCATTGCCCTCTTTGGAGCTACACTAAGAAACACAATCTGCTTCGCCTTCCTTCTAGGGACTCTTACCCAAGGACCCCATACCTACAGGAGAAAGGAGGCTTGCATTCCTACTGGAACAAAATCACAGATTTTCCTGTTACACTGCAGGACTTTAGAATAGGCTTAGGCCTGATGGCAAACATAGAACGTTCCCAGGATGAGGGAGTTCGATACATGCAGAACACCCTGCGAAGAAAAGTTGATTCAGCAAGGGGCCAGGGTGTAGCTAAAGTCCCTTTTGACGTGTTAGAAATCAGAAGGTGTTCGGCTGCATGTTGACCGGAAAAGAACACCTGATGCCACAAACCTTGCTCTCCCATTTTAAAAGCTGTATGCGTGCTGCACTGAAGATACCTCAATAACACTGTTTTTGACTGGCCTCTAGTCACTGTGGGCAGCCCTCTGGAGAGAAATGGAGTTTTCTCTAAGGAAACACGGTGCTTCCATAGCATGTGTGGGAGCTCCTCCATTCATGCTCTAGAGCTACAGGGAAATTTGACGAGAGTCCTTGCCTCAAGCTAAAGCCTGAAAAGCCCTGCTGAAGCGAAAGCATGTAGCAGTTTCCATTAGGTGGTATTCGCAGTTCTGCTTTACTTTAAGGTTTTTCACTTTTCCAGACACTAGGCAGCCTCGTGTAGGCACTCTTTTTCCTACAAATACAGTGAGTACCAGCAGTCTCCTTTGCCCTTCTAAGAAACATCCAGACCTAGAAGCCTTTCCCAGTCACTCTATGTGTTCAGAGTGTAGGGCAACTCGCTGTCCCCTTCCTTAGGAAGTTAGATGGACTCAGCTCTTCAACAGTTCCAGGGATTCTGTTCTCTCACGTCCTACAACCCATGGAAGTCTGCCTCATTGCCCTCATTGGAGCTACACTAAGAAACACAATCTGCTTCGCCTTCCTTCTAGGAACTCTTACCCAAGGATCCCATACCTACAGGAGAAAGGAGGCTTGCATTCCTACAGGAACCAATGCAAAGTTTTTCCTGTTACCCTGCAGGACTTTCGAATAGGCTTAGGCCCGAAGGGTTACATAGAGCGTTCCAAGGATGAGAGAGTTCGCTACATGCAGAACACCCTGTGAAGAAAAGTTGATTCCGCAAGGGACCATGGTGTAGCGAGAGTCTCTTTTGACTTGTTAGAAATCAGAAGGGTTTCGATAGCATGGTCACCGGAAAGGAAGACCTGATTGCACAAACCTTACTTTCCCATTTTAAAAGCTTTATCCATGCTGCACTGAAGATACCTAAATAACACTGTTTTTGACCGGCCTCTAGTTACTGTAGGCAGCCCTCTGGAAAGAAAAGCAGTTTTCTCTAAGGAAACACGGTGCTTCGATAGCCTGGGTGGGAGCTCCTCCTGTCTCGCTCTAGAGCTACAGGGAAACTTGACGTGAGTCCTTGCCTCAAGCTAAGGCCTGACAAGCCCTGTTGAAGGGAAAGCGCTTAGGCAGTTTCCATTAGGTCGTACTCGCAGTTCTGCTTTACTTTAACGTTTCTTCACTTTTCCAGACACTAGGCACCCTCGTGTAGGCACTCTTTTTCCTACAAATACTGTGAGTACCAGCAGGCTCCTCTGCCTTTCTAAGAAACATCCAGGCTCAGTAGTCTTTCCCAGTCAGTCTATGTATTCAGAGGGTAGGGCAACACACTGCACCCTTCCTTTGAAAAGCTAGATGTCCTCAGTGCTCCAACAGCTCCACGGATTCTGTTCTCTCACGTCCTACATGCCATGGAAGTCTGCCTCATTGCCCTCATTGGAGCTACACTAAGAAACACAATCTGCTTCGCCTTCCTCTAGGAACTCTTACCCAAGGACCCCATACCTACCGGAGAAAGGAGACTTGCATTCCTAGTGGAACCAAAGCACAGTTTTTACTGTTACACTGCAGGACTTTAGAATAGGCATAGGCTCGATAGCATACATAGAACGTTCCCAGGACGAGGGAGTTCGATACATGCAGAACACCCTGTGAAGAAAACTTGTTTCAGACGGGACCAGGGTGTAGCTAGGGTCCTTTTGACTTGTGAGAAATCAGAACGTGTTCAGCTGCATGTTCACCATAAAAGAACACCTGATGGCACAAACCTTGCTTTCCCATTTTAAAAGCTCTATCCGTGCTGCACTGAAGATACCTACCTAACACTGTTTTTGACTGGCCTCTAGTCACTGTGGGCAGCCCTCTGGAAAGAAAAGGAGTTTTCTCTAAGGAAACACGGTGCTTCCATAGCATGGGTGGGAGCTCCTCCTGTCATGCTCTAGAGCTACAGGGAAACTTGACGTGAGTCCTTGCTTCAAGCTAAAGCCTGAAAAGCCCTGCTGAAGCGAAAGCGCTTATCAGTTTCCATTATGTCGTATTCGCCGTTCTGCTTTACTTTAACGATTCTTCACTTTTCCAGACACTAGGCACCCTCGTGTAGGCATCCTTTTTCCTACAAATACAGTGAGTACCAGCAGTCTCCTTTTCCCTTGCAAGAAACATCCAGGCCTAGAAGTCTTTATCAGTCACTCTATGTATTCAGAGTGTAGGGCAACTCGCTGCACCCTTCCTTAGGAAGCTAGATGGACTCAGCTCTTCCACAGCTCCAGGGATTCTGTTCTCTCACATTCTACATGCCATGGAAGTCTGCCTCATTGCCCTCTTTGGAGCTACACTAAGAAACACAATCTGCTTCGCCTTCCTTCTAGGGACTCTTACCCAAGGACCCCATACCTACAGGAGAAAGGAGGCTTGCATTCCTACTGGAACAAAATCACAGATTTTCCTGTTACACTGCAGGACTTTAGAATAGGCTTAGGCCTGATGGCAAACATAGAACGTTCCCAGGATGAGGGAGTTCGATACATGCAGAACACCCTGCGAAGAAAAGTTGATTCAGCAAGGGGCCAGGGTGTAGCTAAAGTCCCTTTTGACGTGTTAGAAATCAGAAGGTGTTCGGCTGCATGTTGACCGGAAAAGAACACCTGATGCCACAAACCTTGCTCTCCCATTTTAAAAGCTGTATGCGTGCTGCACTGAAGATACCTCAATAACACTGTTTTTGACTGGCCTCTAGTCACTGTTGGCAGCCCTCTGGAGAGAAATGGAGTTTTCTCTAAGGAAACACGGTGCTTCCATAGCATGTGTGGGAGCTCCTCCATTCATGCTCTAGAGCTACAGGGAAATTTGACGAGAGTCCTTGCCTCAAGCTAAAGCCTGAAAAGCCCTGCTGAAGCGAAAGCATGTAGCAGTTTCCATTAGGTGGTATTCGCAGTTCTGCTTTACTTTAAGGTTTTTCACTTTTCCAGACACTAGGCAGCCTCGTGTAGGCACTCTTTTTCCTACAAATACAGTGAGTACCAGCAGTCTCCTTTGCCCTTCTAAGAAACATCCAGACCTAGAAGCCTTTCCCAGTCACTCTATGTGTTCAGAGTGTAGGGCAACTCGCTGTCCCCTTCCTTAGGAAGTTAGATGGACTCAGCTCTTCAACAGTTCCAGGGATTCTGTTCTCTCACGTCCTACAACCCATGGAAGTCTGCCTCATTGCCCTCATTGGAGCTACACTAAGAAACACAATCTGCTTCGCCTTCCTTCTAGGAACTCTTACCCAAGGATCCCATACCTACAGGAGAAAGGAGGCTTGCATTCCTACAGGAACCAATGCAAAGTTTTTCCTGTTACCCTGCAGGACTTTCGAATAGGCTTAGGCCCGAAGGGTTACATAGAGCGTTCCAAGGATGAGAGAGTTCGCTACATGCAGAACACCCTGTGAAGAAAAGTTGATTCCGCAAGGGACCATGGTGTAGCGAGAGTCTCTTTTGACTTGTTAGAAATCAGAAGGGTTTCGATAGCATGGTCACCGGAAAGGAAGACCTGATTGCACAAACCTTACTTTCCCATTTTAAAAGCTTTATCCATGCTGCACTGAAGATACCTAAATAACACTGTTTTTGACCGGCCTCTAGTTACTGTAGGCAGCCCTCTGGAAAGAAAAGCAGTTTTCTCTAAGGAAACACGGTGCTTCGATAGCCTGGGTGGGAGCTCCTCCTGTCTCGCTCTAGAGCTACAGGGAAACTTGACGTGAGTCCTTGCCTCAAGCTAAGGCCTGACAAGCCCTGTTGAAGGGAAAGCGCTTAGGCAGTTTCCATTAGGTCGTACTCGCAGTTCTGCTTTACTTTAACGTTTCTTCACTTTTCCAGACACTAGGCACCCTCGTGTAGGCACTCTTTTTCCTACAAATACTGTGAGTACCAGCAGGCTCCTCTGCCTTTCTAAGAAACATCCAGGCTCAGTAGTCTTTCCCAGTCAGTCTATGTATTCAGAGGGTAGGGCAACACACTGCACCCTTCCTTTGAAAAGCTAGATGTCCTCAGTGCTCCAACAGCTCCACGGATTCTGTTCTCTCACGTCCTACATGCCATGGAAGTCTGCCTCATTGCCCTCATTGGAGCTACACTAAGAAACACAATCTGCTTCGCCTTCCTCTAGGAACTCTTACCCAAGGACCCCATACCTACCGGAGAAAGGAGACTTGCATTCCTAGTGGAACCAAAGCACAGTTTTTACTGTTACACTGCAGGACTTTAGAATAGGCATAGGCTCGATAGCATACATAGAACGTTCCCAGGACGAGGGAGTTCGATACATGCAGAACACCCTGTGAAGAAAACTTGTTTCAGACGGGACCAGGGTGTAGCTAGGGTCCTTTTGACTTGTGAGAAATCAGAACGTGTTCGGCTGCATGTTCACCATAAAAGAACACCTGATGGCACAAACCTTGCTTTCCCATTTTAAAAGCTCTATCCGTGCTGCACTGAAGATACCTACCTAACACTGTTTTTGACTGGCCTCTAGTCACTGTGGGCAGCCCTCTGGAAAGAAAAGGAGTTTTCTCTAAGGAAACACGGTGCTTCCATAGCATGGGTGGGAGCTCCTCCTGTCATGCTCTAGAGCTACAGGGAAACTTGACGTGAGTCCTTGCCTCAAGCTAAAGCCTGAAAAGCCCTGCTGAAGCGAAAGCGCTTATCAGTTTCCATTATGTCGTATTCGCCGTTCTGCTTTACTTTAACGATTCTTCACTTTTCCAGACACTAGGCACCCTCGTGTAGGCATCCTTTTTCCTACAAATACAGTGAGTACCAGCAGTCTCCTTTTCCCTTGCAAGAAACATCCAGGCCTAGAAGTCTTTATCAGTCACTCTATGTATTCAGAGTGTAGGGCAACTCGCTGCACCCTTCCTTAGGAAGCTAGATGGACTCAGCTCTTCCACAGCTCCAGGGATTCTGTTCTCTCACATTCTACATGCCATGGAAGTCTGCCTCATTGCCCTCTTTGGAGCTACACTAAGAAACACAATCTGCTTCGCCTTCCTTCTAGGGACTCTTACCCAAGGACCCCATACCTACAGGAGAAAGGAGGCTTGCATTCCTACTGGAACAAAATCACAGATTTTCCTGTTACACTGCAGGACTTTAGAATAGGCTTAGGCCTGATGGCAAACATAGAACGTTCCCAGGATGAGGGAGTTCGATACATGCAGAACACCCTGCGAAGAAAAGTTGATTCAGCAAGGGGCCAGGGTGTAGCTAAAGTCCCTTTTGACGTGTTAGAAATCAGAAGGTGTTCGGCTGCATGTTGACCGGAAAAGAACACCTGATGCCACAAACCTTGCTCTCCCATTTTAAAAGCTGTATGCGTGCTGCACTGAAGATACCTCAATAACACTGTTTTTGACTGGCCTCTAGTCACTGTTGGCAGCCCTCTGGAGAGAAATGGAGTTTTCTCTAAGGAAACACGGTGCTTCCATAGCATGTGTGGGAGCTCCTCCATTCATGCTCTAGAGCTACAGGGAAATTTGACGAGAGTCCTTGCCTCAAGCTAAAGCCTGAAAAGCCCTGCTGAAGCGAAAGCATGTAGCAGTTTCCATTAGGTGGTATTCGCAGTTCTGCTTTACTTTAAGGTTTTTCACTTTTCCAGACACTAGGCAGCCTCGTGTAGGCACTCTTTTTCCTACAAATACAGTGAGTACCAGCAGTCTCCTTTGCCCTTCTAAGAAACATCCAGACCTAGAAGCCTTTCCCAGTCACTCTATGTGTTCAGAGTGTAGGGCAACTCGCTGTCCCCTTCCTTAGGAAGTTAGATGGACTCAGCTCTTCAACAGTTCCAGGGATTCTGTTCTCTCACGTCCTACAACCCATGGAAGTCTGCCTCATTGCCCTCATTGGAGCTACACTAAGAAACACAATCTGCTTCGCCTTCCTTCTAGGAACTCTTACCCAAGGATCCCATACCTACAGGAGAAAGGAGGCTTGCATTCCTACAGGAACCAATGCAAAGTTTTTCCTGTTACCCTGCAGGACTTTCGAATAGGCTTAGGCCCGAAGGGTTACATAGAGCGTTCCAAGGATGAGAGAGTTCGCTACATGCAGAACACCCTGTGAAGAAAAGTTGATTCCGCAAGGGACCATGGTGTAGCGAGAGTCTCTTTTGACTTGTTAGAAATCAGAAGGGTTTCGATAGCATGGTCACCGGAAAGGAAGACCTGATTGCACAAACCTTACTTTCCCATTTTAAAAGCTTTATCCATGCTGCACTGAAGATACCTAAATAACACTGTTTTTGACCGGCCTCTAGTTACTGTAGGCAGCCCTCTGGAAAGAAAAGCAGTTTTCTCTAAGGAAACACGGTGCTTCGATAGCCTGGGTGGGAGCTCCTCCTGTCTCGCTCTAGAGCTACAGGGAAACTTGACGTGAGTCCTTGCCTCAAGCTAAGGCCTGACAAGCCCTGTTGAAGGGAAAGCGCTTAGGCAGTTTCCATTAGGTCGTACTCGCAGTTCTGCTTTACTTTAACGTTTCTTCACTTTTCCAGACACTAGGCACCCTCGTGTAGGCACTCTTTTTCCTACAAATACTGTGAGTACCAGCAGGCTCCTCTGCCTTTCTAAGAAACATCCAGGCTCAGTAGTCTTTCCCAGTCAGTCTATGTATTCAGAGGGTAGGGCAACACACTGCACCCTTCCTTTGAAAAGCTAGATGTCCTCAGTGCTCCAACAGCTCCACGGATTCTGTTCTCTCACGTCCTACATGCCATGGAAGTCTGCCTCATTGCCCTCATTGGAGCTACACTAAGAAACACAATCTGCTTCGCCTTCCTCTAGGAACTCTTACCCAAGGACCCCATACCTACCGGAGAAAGGAGACTTGCATTCCTAGTGGAACCAAAGCACAGTTTTTACTGTTACACTGCAGGACTTTAGAATAGGCATAGGCTCGATAGCATACATAGAACGTTCCCAGGACGAGGGAGTTCGATACATGCAGAACACCCTGTGAAGAAAACTTGTTTCAGACGGGACCAGGGTGTAGCTAGGGTCCTTTTGACTTGTGAGAAATCAGAACGTGTTCGGCTGCATGTTCACCATAAAAGAACACCTGATGGCACAAACCTTGCTTTCCCATTTTAAAAGCTCTATCCGTGCTGCACTGAAGATACCTACCTAACACTGTTTTTGACTGGCCTCTAGTCACTGTGGGCAGCCCTCTGGAAAGAAAAGGAGTTTTCTCTAAGGAAACACGGTGCTTCCATAGCATGGGTGGGAGCTCCTCCTGTCATGCTCTAGAGCTACAGGGAAACTTGACGTGAGTCCTTGCCTCAAGCTAAAGCCTGAAAAGCCCTGCTGAAGCGAAAGCGCTTATCAGTTTCCATTATGTCGTATTCGCCGTTCTGCTTTACTTTAACGATTCTTCACTTTTCCAGACACTAGGCACCCTCGTGTAGGCATCCTTTTTCCTACAAATACAGTGAGTACCAGCAGTCTCCTTTTCCCTTGCAAGAAACATCCAGGCCTAGAAGTCTTTATCAGTCACTCTATGTATTCAGAGTGTAGGGCAACTCGCTGCACCCTTCCTTAGGAAGCTAGATGGACTCAGCTCTTCCACAGCTCCAGGGATTCTGTTCTCTCACATTCTACATGCCATGGAAGTCTGCCTCATTGCCCTCTTTGGAGCTACACTAAGAAACACAATCTGCTTCGCCTTCCTTCTAGGGACTCTTACCCAAGGACCCCATACCTACAGGAGAAAGGAGGCTTGCATTCCTACTGGAACAAAATCACAGATTTTCCTGTTACACTGCAGGACTTTAGAATAGGCTTAGGCCTGATGGCAAACATAGAACGTTCCCAGGATGAGGGAGTTCGATACATGCAGAACACCCTGCGAAGAAAAGTTGATTCAGCAAGGGGCCAGGGTGTAGCTAAAGTCCCTTTTGACGTGTTAGAAATCAGAAGGTGTTCGGCTGCATGTTGACCGGAAAAGAACACCTGATGCCACAAACCTTGCTCTCCCATTTTAAAAGCTGTATGCGTGCTGCACTGAAGATACCTCAATAACACTGTTTTTGACTGGCCTCTAGTCACTGTTGGCAGCCCTCTGGAGAGAAATGGAGTTTTCTCTAAGGAAACACGGTGCTTCCATAGCATGTGTGGGAGCTCCTCCATTCATGCTCTAGAGCTACAGGGAAATTTGACGAGAGTCCTTGCCTCAAGCTAAAGCCTGAAAAGCCCTGCTGAAGCGAAAGCATGTAGCAGTTTCCATTAGGTGGTATTCGCAGTTCTGCTTTACTTTAAGGTTTTTCACTTTTCCAGACACTAGGCAGCCTCGTGTAGGCACTCTTTTTCCTACAAATACAGTGAGTACCAGCAGTCTCCTTTGCCCTTCTAAGAAACATCCAGACCTAGAAGCCTTTCCCAGTCACTCTATGTGTTCAGAGTGTAGGGCAACTCGCTGTCCCCTTCCTTAGGAAGTTAGATGGACTCAGCTCTTCAACAGTTCCAGGGATTCTGTTCTCTCACGTCCTACAACCCATGGAAGTCTGCCTCATTGCCCTCATTGGAGCTACACTAAGAAACACAATCTGCTTCGCCTTCCTTCTAGGAACTCTTACCCAAGGATCCCATACCTACAGGAGAAAGGAGGCTTGCATTCCTACAGGAACCAATGCAAAGTTTTTCCTGTTACCCTGCAGGACTTTCGAATAGGCTTAGGCCCGAAGGGTTACATAGAGCGTTCCAAGGATGAGAGAGTTCGCTACATGCAGAACACCCTGTGAAGAAAAGTTGATTCCGCAAGGGACCATGGTGTAGCGAGAGTCTCTTTTGACTTGTTAGAAATCAGAAGGGTTTCGATAGCATGGTCACCGGAAAGGAAGACCTGATTGCACAAACCTTACTTTCCCATTTTAAAAGCTTTATCCATGCTGCACTGAAGATACCTAAATAACACTGTTTTTGACCGGCCTCTAGTTACTGTAGGCAGCCCTCTGGAAAGAAAAGCAGTTTTCTCTAAGGAAACACGGTGCTTCGATAGCCTGGGTGGGAGCTCCTCCTGTCTCGCTCTAGAGCTACAGGGAAACTTGACGTGAGTCCTTGCCTCAAGCTAAGGCCTGACAAGCCCTGTTGAAGGGAAAGCGCTTAGGCAGTTTCCATTAGGTCGTACTCGCAGTTCTGCTTTACTTTAACGTTTCTTCACTTTTCCAGACACTAGGCACCCTCGTGTAGGCACTCTTTTTCCTACAAATACTGTGAGTACCAGCAGGCTCCTCTGCCTTTCTAAGAAACATCCAGGCTCAGTAGTCTTTCCCAGTCAGTCTATGTATTCAGAGGGTAGGGCAACACACTGCACCCTTCCTTTGAAAAGCTAGATGTCCTCAGTGCTCCAACAGCTCCACGGATTCTGTTCTCTCACGTCCTACATGCCATGGAAGTCTGCCTCATTGCCCTCATTGGAGCTACACTAAGAAACACAATCTGCTTCGCCTTCCTCTAGGAACTCTTACCCAAGGACCCCATACCTACCGGAGAAAGGAGACTTGCATTCCTAGTGGAACCAAAGCACAGTTTTTACTGTTACACTGCAGGACTTTAGAATAGGCATAGGCTCGATAGCATACATAGAACGTTCCCAGGACGAGGGAGTTCGATACATGCAGAACACCCTGTGAAGAAAACTTGTTTCAGACGGGACCAGGGTGTAGCTAGGGTCCTTTTGACTTGTGAGAAATCAGAACGTGTTCGGCTGCATGTTCACCATAAAAGAACACCTGATGGCACAAACCTTGCTTTCCCATTTTAAAAGCTCTATCCGTGCTGCACTGAAGATACCTACCTAACACTGTTTTTGACTGGCCTCTAGTCACTGTGGGCAGCCCTCTGGAAAGAAAAGGAGTTTTCTCTAAGGAAACACGGTGCTTCCATAGCATGGGTGGGAGCTCCTCCTGTCATGCTCTAGAGCTACAGGGAAACTTGACGTGAGTCCTTGCTTCAAGCTAAAGCCTGAAAAGCCCTGCTGAAGCGAAAGCGCTTATCAGTTTCCATTATGTCGTATTCGCCGTTCTGCTTTACTTTAACGATTCTTCACTTTTCCAGACACTAGGCACCCTCGTGTAGGCATCCTTTTTCCTACAAATACAGTGAGTACCAGCAGTCTCCTTTTCCCTTGCAAGAAACATCCAGGCCTAGAAGTCTTTATCAGTCACTCTATGTATTCAGAGTGTAGGGCAACTCGCTGCACCCTTCCTTAGGAAGCTAGATGGACTCAGCTCTTCCACAGCTCCAGGGATTCTGTTCTCTCACATTCTACATGCCATGGAAGTCTGCCTCATTGCCCTCTTTGGAGCTACACTAAGAAACACAATCTGCTTCGCCTTCCTTCTAGGGACTCTTACCCAAGGACCCCATACCTACAGGAGAAAGGAGGCTTGCATTCCTACTGGAACAAAATCACAGATTTTCCTGTTACACTGCAGGACTTTAGAATAGGCTTAGGCCTGATGGCAAACATAGAACGTTCCCAGGATGAGGGAGTTCGATACATGCAGAACACCCTGCGAAGAAAAGTTGATTCAGCAAGGGGCCAGGGTGTAGCTAAAGTCCCTTTTGACGTGTTAGAAATCAGAAGGTGTTCGGCTGCATGTTGACCGGAAAAGAACACCTGATGCCACAAACCTTGCTCTCCCATTTTAAAAGCTGTATGCGTGCTGCACTGAAGATACCTCAATAACACTGTTTTTGACTGGCCTCTAGTCACTGTTGGCAGCCCTCTGGAGAGAAATGGAGTTTTCTCTAAGGAAACACGGTGCTTCCATAGCATGTGTGGGAGCTCCTCCATTCATGCTCTAGAGCTACAGGGAAATTTGACGAGAGTCCTTGCCTCAAGCTAAAGCCTGAAAAGCCCTGCTGAAGCGAAAGCATGTAGCAGTTTCCATTAGGTGGTATTCGCAGTTCTGCTTTACTTTAAGGTTTTTCACTTTTCCAGACACTAGGCAGCCTCGTGTAGGCACTCTTTTTCCTACAAATACAGTGAGTACCAGCAGTCTCCTTTGCCCTTCTAAGAAACATCCAGACCTAGAAGCCTTTCCCAGTCACTCTATGTGTTCAGAGTGTAGGGCAACTCGCTGTCCCCTTCCTTAGGAAGTTAGATGGACTCAGCTCTTCAACAGTTCCAGGGATTCTGTTCTCTCACGTCCTACAACCCATGGAAGTCTGCCTCATTGCCCTCATTGGAGCTACACTAAGAAACACAATCTGCTTCGCCTTCCTTCTAGGAACTCTTACCCAAGGATCCCATACCTACAGGAGAAAGGAGGCTTGCATTCCTACAGGAACCAATGCAAAGTTTTTCCTGTTACCCTGCAGGACTTTCGAATAGGCTTAGGCCCGAAGGGTTACATAGAGCGTTCCAAGGATGAGAGAGTTCGCTACATGCAGAACACCCTGTGAAGAAAAGTTGATTCCGCAAGGGACCATGGTGTAGCGAGAGTCTCTTTTGACTTGTTAGAAATCAGAAGGGTTTCGATAGCATGGTCACCGGAAAGGAAGACCTGATTGCACAAACCTTACTTTCCCATTTTAAAAGCTTTATCCATGCTGCACTGAAGATACCTAAATAACACTGTTTTTGACCGGCCTCTAGTTACTGTAGGCAGCCCTCTGGAAAGAAAAGCAGTTTTCTCTAAGGAAACACGGTGCTTCGATAGCCTGGGTGGGAGCTCCTCCTGTCTCGCTCTAGAGCTACAGGGAAACTTGACGTGAGTCCTTGCCTCAAGCTAAGGCCTGACAAGCCCTGTTGAAGGGAAAGCGCTTAGCAGTTTCCATTAGGTCGTACTCGCAGTTCTGCTTTACTTTAACGTTTCTTCACTTTTCCAGACACTAGGCACCCTCGTGTAGGCACTCTTTTTCCTACAAATACTGTGAGTACCAGCAGGCTCCTCTGCCTTTCTAAGAAACATCCAGGCTCAGTAGTCTTTCCCAGTCAGTCTATGTATTCAGAGGGTAGGGCAACACACTGCACCCTTCCTTTGAAAAGCTAGATGTCCTCAGTGCTCCAACAGCTCCACGGATTCTGTTCTCTCACGTCCTACATGCCATGGAAGTCTGCCTCATTGCCCTCATTGGAGCTACACTAAGAAACACAATCTGCTTCGCCTTCCTCTAGGAACTCTTACCCAAGGACCCCATACCTACCGGAGAAAGGAGACTTGCATTCCTAGTGGAACCAAAGCACAGTTTTTACTGTTACACTGCAGGACTTTAGAATAGGCATAGGCTCGATAGCATACATAGAACGTTCCCAGGACGAGGGAGTTCGATACATGCAGAACACCCTGTGAAGAAAACTTGTTTCAGACGGGACCAGGGTGTAGCTAGGGTCCTTTTGACTTGTGAGAAATCAGAACGTGTTCGGCTGCATGTTCACCATAAAAGAACACCTGATGGCACAAACCTTGCTTTCCCATTTTAAAAGCTCTATCCGTGCTGCACTGAAGATACCTACCTAACACTGTTTTTGACTGGCCTCTAGTCACTGTGGGCAGCCCTCTGGAAAGAAAAGGAGTTTTCTCTAAGGAAACACGGTGCTTCCATAGCATGGGTGGGAGCTCCTCCTGTCATGCTCTAGAGCTACAGGGAAACTTGACGTGAGTCCTTGCCTCAAGCTAAAGCCTGAAAAGCCCTGCTGAAGCGAAAGCGCTTATCAGTTTCCATTATGTCGTATTCGCCGTTCTGCTTTACTTTAACGATTCTTCACTTTTCCAGACACTAGGCACCCTCGTGTAGGCATCCTTTTTCCTACAAATACAGTGAGTACCAGCAGTCTCCTTTTCCCTTGCAAGAAACATCCAGGCCTAGAAGTCTTTATCAGTCACTCTATGTATTCAGAGTGTAGGGCAACTCGCTGCACCCTTCCTTAGGAAGCTAGATGGACTCAGCTCTTCCACAGCTCCAGGGATTCTGTTCTCTCACATTCTACATGCCATGGAAGTCTGCCTCATTGCCCTCTTTGGAGCTACACTAAGAAACACAATCTGCTTCGCCTTCCTTCTAGGGACTCTTACCCAAGGACCCCATACCTACAGGAGAAAGGAGGCTTGCATTCCTACTGGAACAAAATCACAGATTTTCCTGTTACACTGCAGGACTTTAGAATAGGCTTAGGCCTGATGGCAAACATAGAACGTTCCCAGGATGAGGGAGTTCGATACATGCAGAACACCCTGCGAAGAAAAGTTGATTCAGCAAGGGGCCAGGGTGTAGCTAAAGTCCCTTTTGACGTGTTAGAAATCAGAAGGTGTTCGGCTGCATGTTGACCGGAAAAGAACACCTGATGCCACAAACCTTGCTCTCCCATTTTAAAAGCTGTATGCGTGCTGCACTGAAGATACCTCAATAACACTGTTTTTGACTGGCCTCTAGTCACTGTTGGCAGCCCTCTGGAGAGAAATGGAGTTTTCTCTAAGGAAACACGGTGCTTCCATAGCATGTGTGGGAGCTCCTCCATTCATGCTCTAGAGCTACAGGGAAATTTGACGAGAGTCCTTGCCTCAAGCTAAAGCCTGAAAAGCCCTGCTGAAGCGAAAGCATGTAGCAGTTTCCATTAGGTGGTATTCGCAGTTCTGCTTTACTTTAAGGTTTTTCACTTTTCCAGACACTAGGCAGCCTCGTGTAGGCACTCTTTTTCCTACAAATACAGTGAGTACCAGCAGTCTCCTTTGCCCTTCTAAGAAACATCCAGACCTAGAAGCCTTTCCCAGTCACTCTATGTGTTCAGAGTGTAGGGCAACTCGCTGTCCCCTTCCTTAGGAAGTTAGATGGACTCAGCTCTTCAACAGTTCCAGGGATTCTGTTCTCTCACGTCCTACAACCCATGGAAGTCTGCCTCATTGCCCTCATTGGAGCTACACTAAGAAACACAATCTGCTTCGCCTTCCTTCTAGGAACTCTTACCCAAGGATCCCATACCTACAGGAGAAAGGAGGCTTGCATTCCTACAGGAACCAATGCAAAGTTTTTCCTGTTACCCTGCAGGACTTTCGAATAGGCTTAGGCCCGAAGGGTTACATAGAGCGTTCCAAGGATGAGAGAGTTCGCTACATGCAGAACACCCTGTGAAGAAAAGTTGATTCCGCAAGGGACCATGGTGTAGCGAGAGTCTCTTTTGACTTGTTAGAAATCAGAAGGGTTTCGATAGCATGGTCACCGGAAAGGAAGACCTGATTGCACAAACCTTACTTTCCCATTTTAAAAGCTTTATCCATGCTGCACTGAAGATACCTAAATAACACTGTTTTTGACCGGCCTCTAGTTACTGTAGGCAGCCCTCTGGAAAGAAAAGCAGTTTTCTCTAAGGAAACACGGTGCTTCGATAGCCTGGGTGGGAGCTCCTCCTGTCTCGCTCTAGAGCTACAGGGAAACTTGACGTGAGTCCTTGCCTCAAGCTAAGGCCTGACAAGCCCTGTTGAAGGGAAAGCGCTTAGGCAGTTTCCATTAGGTCGTACTCGCAGTTCTGCTTTACTTTAACGTTTCTTCACTTTTCCAGACACTAGGCACCCTCGTGTAGGCACTCTTTTTCCTACAAATACTGTGAGTACCAGCAGGCTCCTCTGCCTTTCTAAGAAACATCCAGGCTCAGTAGTCTTTCCCAGTCAGTCTATGTATTCAGAGGGTAGGGCAACACACTGCACCCTTCCTTTGAAAAGCTAGATGTCCTCAGTGCTCCAACAGCTCCACGGATTCTGTTCTCTCACGTCCTACATGCCATGGAAGTCTGCCTCATTGCCCTCATTGGAGCTACACTAAGAAACACAATCTGCTTCGCCTTCCTCTAGGAACTCTTACCCAAGGACCCCATACCTACCGGAGAAAGGAGACTTGCATTCCTAGTGGAACCAAAGCACAGTTTTTACTGTTACACTGCAGGACTTTAGAATAGGCATAGGCTCGATAGCATACATAGAACGTTCCCAGGACGAGGGAGTTCGATACATGCAGAACACCCTGTGAAGAAAACTTGTTTCAGACGGGACCAGGGTGTAGCTAGGGTCCTTTTGACTTGTGAGAAATCAGAACGTGTTCGGCTGCATGTTCACCATAAAAGAACACCTGATGGCACAAACCTTGCTTTCCCATTTTAAAAGCTCTATCCGTGCTGCACTGAAGATACCTACCTAACACTGTTTTTGACTGGCCTCTAGTCACTGTGGGCAGCCCTCTGGAAAGAAAAGGAGTTTTCTCTAAGGAAACACGGTGCTTCCATAGCATGGGTGGGAGCTCCTCCTGTCATGCTCTAGAGCTACAGGGAAACTTGACGTGAGTCCTTGCTTCAAGCTAAAGCCTGAAAAGCCCTGCTGAAGCGAAAGCGCTTATCAGTTTCCATTATGTCGTATTCGCCGTTCTGCTTTACTTTAACGATTCTTCACTTTTCCAGACACTAGGCACCCTCGTGTAGGCATCCTTTTTCCTACAAATACAGTGAGTACCAGCAGTCTCCTTTTCCCTTGCAAGAAACATCCAGGCCTAGAAGTCTTTATCAGTCACTCTATGTATTCAGAGTGTAGGGCAACTCGCTGCACCCTTCCTTAGGAAGCTAGATGGACTCAGCTCTTCCACAGCTCCAGGGATTCTGTTCTCTCACATTCTACATGCCATGGAAGTCTGCCTCATTGCCCTCTTTGGAGCTACACTAAGAAACACAATCTGCTTCGCCTTCCTTCTAGGGACTCTTACCCAAGGACCCCATACCTACAGGAGAAAGGAGGCTTGCATTCCTACTGGAACAAAATCACAGATTTTCCTGTTACACTGCAGGACTTTAGAATAGGCTTAGGCCTGATGGCAAACATAGAACGTTCCCAGGATGAGGGAGTTCGATACATGCAGAACACCCTGCGAAGAAAAGTTGATTCAGCAAGGGGCCAGGGTGTAGCTAAAGTCCCTTTTGACGTGTTAGAAATCAGAAGGTGTTCGGCTGCATGTTGACCGGAAAAGAACACCTGATGCCACAAACCTTGCTCTCCCATTTTAAAAGCTGTATGCGTGCTGCACTGAAGATACCTCAATAACACTGTTTTTGACTGGCCTCTAGTCACTGTTGGCAGCCCTCTGGAGAGAAATGGAGTTTTCTCTAAGGAAACACGGTGCTTCCATAGCATGTGTGGGAGCTCCTCCATTCATGCTCTAGAGCTACAGGGAAATTTGACGAGAGTCCTTGCCTCAAGCTAAAGCCTGAAAAGCCCTGCTGAAGCGAAAGCATGTAGCAGTTTCCATTAGGTGGTATTCGCAGTTCTGCTTTACTTTAAGGTTTTTCACTTTTCCAGACACTAGGCAGCCTCGTGTAGGCACTCTTTTTCCTACAAATACAGTGAGTACCAGCAGTCTCCTTTGCCCTTCTAAGAAACATCCAGACCTAGAAGCCTTTCCCAGTCACTCTATGTGTTCAGAGTGTAGGGCAACTCGCTGTCCCCTTCCTTAGGAAGTTAGATGGACTCAGCTCTTCAACAGTTCCAGGGATTCTGTTCTCTCACGTCCTACAACCCATGGAAGTCTGCCTCATTGCCCTCATTGGAGCTACACTAAGAAACACAATCTGCTTCGCCTTCCTTCTAGGAACTCTTACCCAAGGATCCCATACCTACAGGAGAAAGGAGGCTTGCATTCCTACAGGAACCAATGCAAAGATTTTCCTGTTACCCTGCAGGACTTTCGAATAGGCTTAGGCCCGAAGGGTTACATAGAGCGTTCCAAGGATGAGAGAGTTCGCTACATGCAGAACACCCTGTGAAGAAAAGTTGATTCCGCAAGGGACCATGGTGTAGCGAGAGTCTCTTTTGACTTGTTAGAAATCAGAAGGGTTTCGATAGCATGGTCACCGGAAAGGAAGACCTGATTGCACAAACCTTACTTTCCCATTTTAAAAGCTTTATCCATGCTGCACTGAAGATACCTAAATAACACTGTTTTTGACCGGCCTCTAGTTACTGTAGGCAGCCCTCTGGAAAGAAAAGCAGTTTTCTCTAAGGAAACACGGTGCTTCGATAGCCTGGGTGGGAGCTCCTCCTGTCTCGCTCTAGAGCTACAGGGAAACTTGACGTGAGTCCTTGCCTCAAGCTAAGGCCTGACAAGCCCTGTTGAAGGGAAAGCGCTTAGCAGTTTCCATTAGGTCGTACTCGCAGTTCTGCTTTACTTTAACGTTTCTTCACTTTTCCAGACACTAGGCACCCTCGTGTAGGCACTCTTTTTCCTACAAATACTGTGAGTACCAGCAGGCTCCTCTGCCTTTCTAAGAAACATCCAGGCTCAGTAGTCTTTCCCAGTCAGTCTATGTATTCAGAGGGTAGGGCAACACACTGCACCCTTCCTTTGAAAAGCTAGATGTCCTCAGTGCTCCAACAGCTCCACGGATTCTGTTCTCTCACGTCCTACATGCCATGGAAGTCTGCCTCATTGCCCTCATTGGAGCTACACTAAGAAACACAATCTGCTTCGCCTTCCTCTAGGAACTCTTACCCAAGGACCCCATACCTACCGGAGAAAGGAGACTTGCATTCCTAGTGGAACCAAAGCACAGTTTTTACTGTTACACTGCAGGACTTTAGAATAGGCATAGGCTCGATAGCATACATAGAACGTTCCCAGGACGAGGGAGTTCGATACATGCAGAACACCCTGTGAAGAAAACTTGTTTCAGACGGGACCAGGGTGTAGCTAGGGTCCTTTTGACTTGTGAGAAATCAGAACGTGTTCGGCTGCATGTTCACCATAAAAGAACACCTGATGGCACAAACCTTGCTTTCCCATTTTAAAAGCTCTATCCGTGCTGCACTGAAGATACCTACCTAACACTGTTTTTGACTGGCCTCTAGTCACTGTGGGCAGCCCTCTGGAAAGAAAAGGAGTTTTCTCTAAGGAAACACGGTGCTTCCATAGCATGGGTGGGAGCTCCTCCTGTCATGCTCTAGAGCTACAGGGAAACTTGACGTGAGTCCTTGCCTCAAGCTAAAGCCTGAAAAGCCCTGCTGAAGCGAAAGCGCTTATCAGTTTCCATTATGTCGTATTCGCCGTTCTGCTTTACTTTAACGATTCTTCACTTTTCCAGACACTAGGCACCCTCGTGTAGGCATCCTTTTTCCTACAAATACAGTGAGTACCAGCAGTCTCCTTTTCCCTTGCAAGAAACATCCAGGCCTAGAAGTCTTTATCAGTCACTCTATGTATTCAGAGTGTAGGGCAACTCGCTGCACCCTTCCTTAGGAAGCTAGATGGACTCAGCTCTTCCACAGCTCCAGGGATTCTGTTCTCTCACATTCTACATGCCATGGAAGTCTGCCTCATTGCCCTCTTTGGAGCTACACTAAGAAACACAATCTGCTTCGCCTTCCTTCTAGGGACTCTTACCCAAGGACCCCATACCTACAGGAGAAAGGAGGCTTGCATTCCTACTGGAACAAAATCACAGATTTTCCTGTTACACTGCAGGACTTTAGAATAGGCTTAGGCCTGATGGCAAACATAGAACGTTCCCAGGATGAGGGAGTTCGATACATGCAGAACACCCTGCGAAGAAAAGTTGATTCAGCAAGGGGCCAGGGTGTAGCTAAAGTCCCTTTTGACGTGTTAGAAATCAGAAGGTGTTCGGCTGCATGTTGACCGGAAAAGAACACCTGATGCCACAAACCTTGCTCTCCCATTTTAAAAGCTGTATGCGTGCTGCACTGAAGATACCTCAATAACACTGTTTTTGACTGGCCTCTAGTCACTGTTGGCAGCCCTCTGGAGAGAAATGGAGTTTTCTCTAAGGAAACACGGTGCTTCCATAGCATGTGTGGGAGCTCCTCCATTCATGCTCTAGAGCTACAGGGAAATTTGACGAGAGTCCTTGCCTCAAGCTAAAGCCTGAAAAGCCCTGCTGAAGCGAAAGCATGTAGCAGTTTCCATTAGGTGGTATTCGCAGTTCTGCTTTACTTTAAGGTTTTTCACTTTTCCAGACACTAGGCAGCCTCGTGTAGGCACTCTTTTTCCTACAAATACAGTGAGTACCAGCAGTCTCCTTTGCCCTTCTAAGAAACATCCAGACCTAGAAGCCTTTCCCAGTCACTCTATGTGTTCAGAGTGTAGGGCAACTCGCTGTCCCCTTCCTTAGGAAGTTAGATGGACTCAGCTCTTCAACAGTTCCAGGGATTCTGTTCTCTCACGTCCTACAACCCATGGAAGTCTGCCTCATTGCCCTCATTGGAGCTACACTAAGAAACACAATCTGCTTCGCCTTCCTTCTAGGAACTCTTACCCAAGGATCCCATACCTACAGGAGAAAGGAGGCTTGCATTCCTACAGGAACCAATGCAAAGTTTTTCCTGTTACCCTGCAGGACTTTCGAATAGGCTTAGGCCCGAAGGGTTACGTAGAGCGTTCCAAGGATGAGAGAGTTCGCTACATGCAGAACACCCTGTGAAGAAAAGTTGATTCCGCAAGGGACCATGGTGTAGCGAGAGTCTCTTTTGACTTGTTAGAAATCAGAAGGGTTTCGATAGCATGGTCACCGGAAAGGAAGACCTGATTGCACAAACCTTACTTTCCCATTTTAAAAGCTTTATCCATGCTGCACTGAAGATACCTAAATAACACTGTTTTTGACCGGCCTCTAGTTACTGTAGGCAGCCCTCTGGAAAGAAAAGCAGTTTTCTCTAAGGAAACACGGTGCTTCGATAGCCTGGGTGGGAGCTCCTCCTGTCTCGCTCTAGAGCTACAGGGAAACTTGACGTGAGTCCTTGCCTCAAGCTAAGGCCTGACAAGCCCTGTTGAAGGGAAAGCGCTTAGGCAGTTTCCATTAGGTCGTACTCGCAGTTCTGCTTTACTTTAACGTTTCTTCACTTTTCCAGACACTAGGCACCCTCGTGTAGGCACTCTTTTTCCTACAAATACTGTGAGTACCAGCAGGCTCCTCTGCCTTTCTAAGAAACATCCAGGCTCAGTAGTCTTTCCCAGTCAGTCTATGTATTCAGAGGGTAGGGCAACACACTGCACCCTTCCTTTGAAAAGCTAGATGTCCTCAGTGCTCCAACAGCTCCACGGATTCTGTTCTCTCACGTCCTACATGCCATGGAAGTCTGCCTCATTGCCCTCATTGGAGCTACACTAAGAAACACAATCTGCTTCGCCTTCCTCTAGGAACTCTTACCCTAGGACCCCATACCTACCGGAGAAAGGAGACTTGCATTCCTAGTGGAACCAAAGCACAGTTTTTACTGTTACACTGCAGGACTTTAGAATAGGCATAGGCTCGATAGCATACATAGAACGTTCCCAGGACGAGGGAGTTCGATACATGCAGAACACCCTGTGAAGAAAACTTGTTTCAGACGGGACCAGGGTGTAGCTAGGGTCCTTTTGACTTGTGAGAAATCAGAACGTGTTCAGCTGCATGTTCACCATAAAAGAACACCTGATGGCACAAACCTTGCTTTCCCATTTTAAAAGCTCTATCCGTGCTGCACTGAAGATACCTACCTAACACTGTTTTTGACTGGCCTCTAGTCACTGTGGGCAGCCCTCTGGAAAGAAAAGGAGTTTTCTCTAAGGAAACACGGTGCTTCCATAG
>NW_028122783.1:0-137200 GCF_965194805.1 Balaenoptera borealis | reverse complement strand
AGAGTTAAAGATCTAAGTAGCTAGATAGTGTGCAGCAACTGCCATGAAGTCTGTACACTGAAGAGAAGAGTCTCACATCTAGTTTTCATTTTGTTTTATGTCATAGTACCTTATTTATAGCATTCACTGGTGTGTTTGTAGAATACAGATGTTTTCAAATGCTCTGGTTTTGTCTACATGGTTATCTCCTTGTCCTGTTTGTAAGGAATCCAACATTGTAAGACATATTGCATGTTTTTCTCTTGACGATTGTTGACCTTGAAGCGTCATGAACTAACTTGAGCTGTTGGATTCTGTGGAGAAACGTTCAAAAGGGTCTGTGAAAAAGGCACTGTGGTGAGTCGCATTATGCACCCGAGCGTAAGGAGCAAGATATCTGCCACCAGCCCAGCTTGGCCTGGATTGCCTCTGTTTTAGTTCCCCTGGTTAGTGCTTTTCTCCCTAACCACTCTTGTGACTGTGATAATGTGAGTAAGGGCGGAGTTGCTAATGATCTATGTGTGAGGTAAGCTGGTTTGAGGGAGGAAATCTATGGACCTAGTCATTTTCCTTGGTGGTAAGCTTTCAGGGGTGCAGAGATGGATCTTCCTGGGGCCTTTTCTGGTCCCAGGAAGATATCGCATAGATGGGACCTCCCAAGACACACATTGAATCTTTAGGCCTGTTTTTCCTATTATGAGGTACGAACGAGTTTCTTCACTGATGGGGATGATGCTTATCTGAGAAGAAATTGTGAAAGGTGGTGTAGTGTAGAGGTGTGGCTTAAGCTTTTAAGTTTTCCTCCAGGTTTTTCCCCTAAGCTTCCTACTTCGGACGGCCTACTTACATGATACTAGTAGGTGATGTCCGGCTAACAACTTCCTAAATATACCTGCAAGCCAGATCAGTGTCTCTTTTCTCTGTATTCCCATGGAAATCAAGAGTCCCGCCGAATTTTCCATCGAAACAGTTGATTTGTGTTGTCTCTAGGAATTCTAAAGGGCGTACCGTTGCTTCCTAACCGGTGTCATTTGGGAGATCCGCCTCTGTACGTTCAAATGATTAATTTTGAGACTTTGCTCATGTGTGCAGTAAACCCTTGAATTCCCTAAGACCTTCCTTTCCTCCATCTCCTACCCCATTAAGCCCGCTTCAGTTCATCTCCTGAATTTCTTTGGAATCTGTCAGCCAGCTCTTCCTCAACTTCCTAATACTGAACTTGCCTGTCTGTTGCGATTAGGTCCTAACTGGTGTCCATATATCTTGTTTCCTTCCAATCCACTCTTCACACAAGAAACCTTCAAAGCAAGTTGGAACGTTGCTCATAAACATCGCTCACAAGCATTGTTTTGAGAATAGAAAACACACTGTTGGCCTTTAAGACTCTGCGTGGTCTAGAATCCTCTCTGCTTCTCTAGCCCCATCTTGTGCCACTTTTGCCCTCACTTTCTATGCTTCAGATACACTGAATTAACCTTAGTTCTCACTCATCTGACAGAAGTCAGTTCAGATACTATTTTTCACTGTGATTCCTAGCATTAAGGAATTTGATTATCAGGTTTTTTATGAGGACTATTTCATCAGGGGTACAGAAGTTCTGGCCATCTCTGGTTTTGGATATCCCTTATTTGTTGAGACCTTTGCGTTGTTTGGTTGCCTTTTGTCTGTTTTCCAGATGGGAAAACAGGAACAAGGGAAGTATAGGTTATTACTAGGTGGGGTTGAACAAGTGGAGCAGCAAACTGCAAAGCAGAAAGAAGAGGGACGTACTATAGAGGGATATGACTTCCATTCTCAAGGCGCCTGCATCCTGTGCAGGGAGACAGCCTAACATAAAATGTGCCTAACAACAAATATATTGACTTCTTACTAAAAATCTCCAGTTCATAGAACCGAGGGGTTTGTACCTTCTCCTTTAAAAGTGATAGTCCTGGGACTTCCCCGGTGGTCCCGTGGTGAAGACTCTGCGCTTCCAATGCAGCAGGCGTGGGTTCAATCCCTGGTTGGGGAGCTAAGATCCCACATGCTGCGCAGCCAAAGAAATTTTTGTCGAACGTTATACTCCTGTATTGTTGGCTTTAGTGGTTTAGATTTTGTTGTACTGTTAAGAAGATTTCAGTTTATTTACCGGGAACAAACAACACATAATGTAAAAATAGTTTCCCAGAAACGATTTCCATCATTCTCTTCTTCCCTTTCTCCCGCAGACTGGTGTTTCACCTTGACAAGTTCTCTGTCATTCCATAGGAAAGCTGTCTGGCTTGGAGGTTGCAATCCCAGGGAATTTTTCATCAGCGGGGAAGTCTCCATCACTACAGAGGAATCAAGGGAGAAGTCAGTCCCTGGTAAGTGAGATGCTCCCCCTAAACACCAACACAGCAGTCGTGTACCTTTCAAGGGGTTCAGGGGCAAGATGGGCAAGGCATTTCTACTAACTCTTCTTAAGGATCACGGACAGTGCCCTATGCTACGAGGTAAGCGGTGACTGCTGTAGTTCTTACTGGTGATCCTTTCCTGTCACTGATTCTCGGCCTTCTTTGTATTTCATAGGACTGTTGTCAGTCCAATACAAAATGAGTCTTATTTTTAAAAACCTGAAATGTTTTACAGAGCCTAGCATTCTCATATAGGGTCCTTTCCATTCTCCCCACTTTCCCGAGAGGCCAAGAACACTTCACACCATGAACTAGGAGAGGGGGTAGAGCCCTTTCTGATGAAATACATCAACAAAGACAGAGCCTTAGCCTGCTTGCTCTCTGGACAGGATCTCGGACCACAAGGTCTTCAATCCTGGTATAAATGAAGGAAGTGAGGACAGTTCAACTGGCACTCTGATAACAAGAGTTCGGAAACACCTTCCAAAGAGACTATAGCAGTAGATGAGGGAAGGGAGTGCTACAGTGTGGCAGTACAGGGGGAATGATCGGCTACAGCAGTGAAAAGTGTGGTACCGATTGGTGTGCTCTCGGGGTTCTTGTACATGTAGCATAGATGACCTCTACAGTGGCCCTCCCACCTTCCCACCTGCATTAGGTGTTCTTTTTTTTTGTAATTTATGTTTATGTATTTATTTACTGTTTGAACTTATTTATTCTACGTATTTATTTTTTTGGCTGCACTGGGTCTCTCATTGCTGTGCACGGGCTTTCTCTAGTTGGCGGCTAGCGGGGGCTACTCTCGGTTGCGGTGTGCGGGCATCTCATCGCGGTGGCTTCTCTTGTTGCGGAGCATGGGCTGTAGGCACGTGGGCTTCGGTAGTTGAGGCTCACGGGCTCTAGAATGCAGGCTCCGTCGTTGTGGCACATGCGCTTAGTTGCTGCACGGCATGTGGGATCTTCGCAGACCAGGGCTCGAACCCGTGTCCCCTGCATTGGCAGGCGCCACCAGGGAAGCCCTAGGTGTTCTCATATAGAGTCTAAAAACAGAGAGCACTGAGAGAAGGTAGTGGTTATTAAAGGCTCAGGATCTAAATTCTACCTGTCTCTACACCCCTTCCCAGCTGTCGATTTGACCCCATTTTTGAATGCTGACCTCATTGTTCAACTTTTCTCTGCCGTCTGTATACTCACCTTGAAAACTTGTTTCTGTGATGCGTTGAGCAGACACAGGGTGGCAGACTGCAGAGGTGGAAGCTGGTGGTCGGATATTTGTGGGCTGAATCTCCTTCAGTCCCATTCCCATTTCTGGTTGCCCAGAGGCCCTACTTCCTGTGTGTGACGCCGAGCCGTAGGATTGCGGGCAGGAGCCAAGTTCTCCATACAGTAAAGACCCCAGTGTGCCTTGGTTATAGTAATATACCTGGCTTCCTTCCTGGCAGGGAAGTGACAGGCGGCTATGCCCCTGCTTTGTTCGTGGGCCTCCTGATCCAGCAGTTCCCTTGGCTCTGCCCCTGTCGTCAGCTGCCCCTAGGATAACTCTGAGCCCTAGCCACTTCTCTGGTAGATTTCCCTATTCCCCCACTACAGTCACACCTGAATAAGGCAACTCAGACCTTTCAGAGATGTGTCCTGAACCTCTTGTTTTCTGAAATACCTATCTGGTGGTTGTGAGACTTAAGGCCAGCGTCCCCGAGAGACTTTTTCTATTTCTCCTAGTAAACCTAGACTCATCTTCTGTCACCTTCAACTCTACTCCAATTGTGTTCTTTCAACCCAGACCTCTGACCCTGCTTTTTACTTCTGCCATTTCATCCTCGCTCCTGCTTCCTTTCCTAAATCCATACGTCTCTTTTGGCCTTCCTAGCCCTGGGCCAAGTTCCTTCCTCTTTGCTCAGTTTTTACCCCTTTCCTTCATTCTCCCATCCAACTTTCAGTCCTTCCTTTCTCACGCCCCAGTTAGCAGCATCTGAAAATTCGAAAGGTTTGTTACTCGTCTATTAATTGTATTCCATTTACTTATTCAGTTCTATACCTGTCTTACCTGTGTATGGAAGAACAGCTGGTAGCCAAGGTGGCACCAAGAATCCTAGCAGCTCTCACTTGACGTATCCGTAGTAGTCGGCAATTTCCATTTCGTTTTCCCTCTCGGTGAAAAATTGCAGCTTGCCCGAAGAGGTGTATCTGGCAGCATTCTCCCGTTGTTGTTGAGCCCGCCTCTTCATGGCCTCTCGCTCTGGCCTCTGCTCTTGTTCGATGGGCTTTGACATGACTGGCTCAGGCACGTTGGGTTCCCTCCATGGAACTCGTTGCTTGCTGAAGTCTTGGAGTAGAAATTGGGTTTGGAGCTTGGGTGGGGACTGGCGCTTATTCACAGCAGGGGGAACAGGCTCCCCCGCTGGAGAGGAGCGCCAGATGAAGTTTTGGAGGGTGCAGGCCTAGGAGCAGCAGACTGAGGGACACGAGGCTGGGTATGGTTGGTCCAAGCCGGTTGGGTTGGGTTGGTCACAGTTGGCTGAGCTGGTTTGGCGGGGCCTGGCAAAGAGGCAGGAGCTGGCTGGGATGAATTGGCTGCAGCAGGTTGAGCTGAGTCAGTAGAACCAGGCTGGGCACGGTAAGCCCCAGCAGGCCGATGTGAGGCCAGAGACTGTGGCCTCCGAGGAGCGGGTCGAGCTTGAGGCTTGTCCCAGGCAGAAAAAGGCAGAGGTATCAACTTGACCTTCCCAGGAGGAGGCCGCTCATACTGGGCTGGAGACGGACACTCTGTTTCAGCACTGCTGTCTGGTTTCTGGGCTTGGACTTGCGTTTTCTCAGGACCCTTCCCCTCACGTGGGGTATGCCGCCATGGCTGGATAGCTGGGGGTGGCTGGGGGTCTTTGGGGTTGCTTGACTTTCCCAAGAGCCGACAGGAAGAGAGCCCAGTTTTCGTCTCATTCTTCTTCCCCAGCGCATGAAGAACCTTCACAGACTCCAGCATGCGCACGCCAAGGGAGGTTCGAGGCTTTTGAAAGCTCTGTTGGAGAAGCTCAGTTTGGTGTTCCTTTCGCTTCGTGTGGGGGATTGCTGGCTTCTCTTCTGCCTTGACTTTGTTCCCTGACTGCTTGTTCTCCTCAGCCTTGTTTCTCCCTCTGGTCCTTTTGGTCTTTTCCTGCCCGTGGCTCTTAGTTTTGCTGATCTTTCTGGATGCAGCTTTCTGAGGTTTGCCTTGAGAGTGCTTGGCCGTGTTCACAGGAGCCCTGTCACTGACTGCAGCGTGGCATGTAACCACTTCTCCCCCTAACGGGCACTCTGGATTCTTTGGCTGGATTTTGGCCTTGGGAGCGCCACTGATAGGCTCAGAGGCTTTCTGTTTGTTCTTCCTGGGTTGATCAGAGGGAACCTTTATGACACTTGGCTTTTCCTGCACCTGATTCACCTTAATGGCTCTGGTGTCTTTAGCTTTGATCACGTTGGGACCTTGGGATTGATCAAGATCTTTCAAAGGATTAAAGAGCTGGGGAAGGTGAATATCCTCCGCCAGTGTAGTAATGTCTGCAAGACCACTGCTAGGTTCAATCCCATTTTCAAGTGTCCCTAGGTCCTGACGACTCCGGCTGTTCTCTCCCAGATCAGCATTTTCAGAACCAGGCTGCTCCTCTTGGCTGAGGGGATCGGTGCAGGCCAGCGGCTGGTGAATATCAGGGATTCCTAAAGGGAGTAGTGGAGGATCTTGGTTCTCTGTTGGGATCTGGTAGGCATCCAGAGGCTTTGAAAGCTTGGTTTTGATATCATCCACGTGCTTACTCTCTATTTGTCCCTGGCTTGGAGCTGGAGGCAGGGCCAGGAGACGCCTGGCACTCTGGACTGGAGCTGTCACTGAAATGTCCCCAAGTTCAGATGGTGGGTTACTCTCAAGTATGTGGCTGTTTCTGCTACTGCAGGACTTGGGGAGTTCTTGACTTTGTGTCACACAAAACGTCTGGCTTGGAGGTTGCAATCCCAGGGAATTTTTCATCACCAGGGGGGAGGTCTCCATCCCTACAAAGGGATCAAGGGAGAAGTCAGTCCCTGGTAAGTGAGATGCTCCCCCTAAACACCAACACAGCAGTCGTGTACCTTTCAAGGGGTTCAGGGGCAAGATGGGCAAGGCATTTCTACTAACTCTTCTTAAGGATCATGGACAGTGCCCTATGCTACGAGGTAAGCGGTGACTGTTGTAATTCTTACTGGTGAGCCTTTCCTGTCGCTGATTCTCGGCTCGCTTTGTATTTCATAGGACTGTTATAAGTCCAATACAAAATGAGTCTTATTTTTAAAAACCTGAAATGTTTTACAAAGCCTAGCATTCTCATATAGGGTCCTTTCCATTCTCCCCACTTTCCCGAGAGGCCAAGAACACGTCACACCATGAACTAGGAGAGGGGGTAGAGCCCTTGCTGATGAAATACATCAACAAAGACAGAGTCTTAGCCTGCTTGCTCTCTGGACAGGATCTCGGACCACAAGGTCTTCAATCCTGGTATAAATGAAGGAAGTGAGGACAGTTCAACTGGCACTCACATAACAAGAGTTCTGAAACACCTTCCGAAGAGACTATAGCAGTAGATGAGGGAAGGGAGTGCTACAGTGTGGCAGTACAGGGGGAACGATCGGCTACAGCAGTGAAAAGTGTGGTACCGATTGGTGTGCTCTCGGCGTTCTTGTACATGTAGCATAGATGACCTCTACAGTGGCCCTCCCACCTTCCCACCTGCATTAGGTGTTCTTTTTTTTGTAATTTATGTTTATGTATTTATTTACTGTTTGAACTTATTTATTCTACGTATTTATTTTTTTGGCTGCACTGGGTCTCTCATTGCTGTGCACGGGCTTTCTCTAGTTGGCGGCTAGCGGGGGCTACTCTCGGTTGCGGTGTGCGGGCTTCTCATCGCGGTGGCTTCTCTTGTTGCGGAGCATGGGCTGTAGGCACGTGGGCTTCGGTAGTTGAGGCTCACGGGCTCTAGAATGCAGGCTCCGTCGTTGTGGCACATGCGCTTAGTTGCTGCACGGCATGTGGGATCTTCGCAGACCAGGGCTCGAACCCGTGTCCCCCGCATTGCATTGGCAGGCGGATTCTTAACCACGGCGCCACCAGGGAAGCCCTAGGTGTTCTCATAGAGAGTCTAAAAACAGAGGGCACTGAGCGAAGGTAGTGGTTATTAAAGGCTCAGGATCTAAATTCTACCTGCCTGTACACCCCTTCCCAGCTGTCGATTTGACCCCATTTTTGAGTGCCGACCTCATTCTTCAACTTTCTCTGGCGTTTGTTATACTCACCTTGAAAACTTGTTTCTGTGATGCGTTGAGCAGACACAGGGTGGCAGACTGCAGAGGTGGAAGCTGGTGGTCGGATATTTGTGGGCTGAATCTCCTTCAGTCCCATTCCCATTTCTGGTTGCCCAGAGGCCCGACTTCCTGTGTATGACGCCGAGCCGTAGGATTGCGGGCAGGAGCCAAGTTCTCCATACAGTAAAGACCCCAGTGTGCCTTGGTTATAGTAATATACCTGGCTTCCGTCCTGGCAGGGAAGTGGCAGGCGGCTCTGCCCCTGATTTGGAATCTGAGATGGTGTTCCCTGAGCAAGGCTGGCAGAAAGCGATGGATGTAGAGGGACCATGTTCTTGGCGTCTGAAGTTTTATCATACTGGGCTGCCAGAAACATGGAGGAGGCAGCTGTGTGGCGGTCAGTGAGTGCCAGAGTAAAGTCTCCGAGTGAAGAAGAATTCTTTTCAGTGCTTGCTGTGATGTCCCACTCAAGAACACCTGGATAGGAAGCAGCTGAAGTGGAGATCTGGCTGTGGTCAGTAACTCCAGATAACATAGTCGTGCTAGAATGTTGGTAAAGGTAGGCACTACCCATGAGTGTCTGGAAAGGGGTACCAGTAGCCGATGCCGAACTGACGGCAGGGGCAGAGACTCTGGAGAAGTTGCAGACACTTCGTGTTAGGGAAGTTGCATTGCTCACCACAGGAGGAGAATGCTGCAGAGAATTTAGAGTTCCAAGTAGAGATGGATGTTGGAAATTTTCTGTAAGAACAAGAGGGTCATGAAAAACTCAGGGAGGTTGAGAAATTCTCACTACGTTTGAGGAACGGCATCATCTGAAGGTTCTTGCTATCAGGACACCTCTACTATCACTACTTCCTGAGAAACCCAAAATCAGACAGTTAATGATGGCTGTAAGGACTGAGCAGTTTTCCACTCTTCTCTATTAACTGCCTGTGCTCCCATCTTGGGCACAGACGGGCAGAAGAGCCAAGTGGTGTGGTTCAGAGATTGTTCTCTAGGCTGGAAGCAACCTTCTCCCTGCCCTGTCTTTCCCTTCAGCCTGCACTCGTATTGACTTCTATGCTATTTCCTAGACTGGAAGCATTTTAGAACTAGGAGGCCCTTAGAGAACTTCGATGTTCTCAGTCTCATTTCGTGAGTAAGGAAACTGAGGCTCAGAGAGGTCGGGTTGACTTGTTCAAGTTCTCTCATTATGTTAGTATCATTACCAGGTTTCAGAACCTAAGTATCCTGACTTCCTTGCCAGGACTCCACTCTGAGCATGATACTGCCAGAAAGCAGGAGAAATAGAACTTATAATATAGGCATTTTTTTTGTCCATTAGAAAACAGTACGGCTATTACCATGGTCGTCTTCAGTGTCTCCCTTTGCTTGTGCAGTTCCCACGCTATTACCTAGAGGTGACGTACAGCTCAGTCCAACTGGTGAATTGAAAGAGTCATTTTTGCCCTCTTCAAGCCCGGTTTCTCATCCTACCTCAAAATGATTACCCGAAAGTGGATTTCTTAAGTGCTTTTGGAAAGGGAAAAGTTATCTGATTACTTCAGATTCCTCACCTATAAAGTGGTTATAACACCACCACCAATAATAATAGCAGTAATAATTAATAGATGAATAAGCTGATCTATTGCGTATGATTTATATGGAGGAAGATACAATAAGTTCTAGAAAGACAAAGAAAAATCATGACAAGCATATTACGTTAACGAAAAAGAAATCCATAGATATTAATGAAAACTGGGGTATGTGGCAAGTATCGAAGCCTAATGAATTTACTAACAAATGGCATTCTGTACCATCCATGCAATATTATGAAAGTGAATTTTGCCCACTCTATTTTAGTGAATACTATTAACCAGAAGACACGATGGAGGTGATAGAGGTGAATGAATTCCTAGCCAATGCATACAGACAGAGAAGGTATGTCAGTAAAAAATGCATAACAAGCAACAGAATGCAATAAATGTGCATGTATAGGTAGCCACAACACATATAGACAAGTATTTCAATGAAAACCGGTACGAAGCAGACAGCAAAATAATAAGTGTAAAAGAGTTTCATTATTGTGCTCCTTCATATTTTTACCCAGCAAGTAAGAGGTATTAAGCCTAGGAGAAATATATATTTCAATGAATATAGCTTATATAATAAGCAGAAAGGAAGCTTAAAATGTATCAGGAAGGTTTTTGGATTTATCCTAGAACTTAGATTAGAATCATCTTCAGCATCCAAGAAGATGGCATCCCAAAACCTCAAAAAACCATCATGCCTAGAATCCAATTAAAAAAGATTTTCAAATGTAAGAAAATCCACAGGACTCCACAATATGGTTTTCGATAAACGTGGATGTTTGTTTGTTTTGTTTCTTTGGCCGCGCCGCGTGGCCCTGGCCGTGAAAGCACTGAGTCCTAAGCACTGGACCGCCAGGGAATTCCCTAAGTGGGGGGGGGAATTAGAGATGTGGGGCTTGACTTTTTCTTCTTCTTCTTCGGTAGCTAAGCTCTACAAGCGAACGATGGCTGTTGATCAATGTGCTCTCTGTGTTAGGAAGGAAATAACTGTAAAAATGAAAAGCAGCCTTGCCTTAGAACCTACATATCACACCAAGGAAAATAGTCCTTCTGATTCAATTTAGAAGATATCACTTAAAATGTTGAATTGGTGAAATGTCTACCTAGTTTAAAAATTAGAAAGAATAAAACACTGAAAAGCAGCCCCCTAGATAACCACTGTGGTTGCTTGTTTATAGGAGGCATCATTTCTAAAACGTATTTCTAAAATGTTTATATTCAAAACTGTCAAGTGGCCAACTGTATTCAGAGAGGCAATAAAAGAAAGAAAACGGAGTATGACTTTTCTGATAAGCTGCCTTTCCCGGTGATCCCCTGTTCTGGCCTTACTTTCCTTCTTAAGTCTGTTAATGTAAGGGTTTGCTACCATCAACTTGGTTTTGCCCTGCTCTGAGCAGGTTTCCCTCTGTGCTGTTTCTGCTTTAATTGAAAATCTTTGGTTCCCATCAGCATTCCATTGCAAACTCCGTTTTTCTTGAGAGCTCCTCTATGCTTTCCCTCTTCATTCTTACATTTTCTCCCATCTCTTGGTGCCTGTTGGCCTGTGCTAATGAAAACCATCCTAAACTTCCTTACGCTCGACTCTGTGCCTCCCTGTAGAGCCCAGTACTCTCCATCCTCTCTCCCTATTCTCTCTTTTCAACTAGTCGAAATCCTAGTGGAGGGAGACCATTAGAGATGAAACATCTTGGTATATATTGCTAGTTTTCTATGTCCCCTGGCTTTTCTGTGTTTCTGTTGAAACACTCTTGAGAAGTGTCTGATTTCGTTTTCTACATGGGTACCCTTTAAGGCTCAATACTGGAAAAGAAGGGGATCAGAGTGATCAACCCAATGTGGTATCCTAACGTAACAGTTAAGGAAAGCAACAGGCTTTGTGAGACAGCCAGTGATTTGTCCAAAGTCACACAGATAGTAAACGTCAAAGTCAAAAGTGAAATTAGGTCTCCAGACTTGTAGTTCAATACTTTCCCTCATTATTCCATGCTATTTTGAATCTCCTACTCAATTTAGGGGCAAAAGAAATCGAACGCAAAACTTTCCAAAGTTTCTTTTCTTACCTGACATGGTCAGAGAAGAGGAAGCATCCACTGCAGGTACAAGGGATGAGGAGACAACACTAGAGGATGTCTGAGTGGCTGCAGCTGAACGGCGCACGTGTCCAGTACAGAGGTCACTGGTTACTGGTCCAAACAGCTCCACGGAAACCCCAAGGCTCTACCAAGTGGTAGTAGGTTTGGGAGGAGAGTGATGTCACAAAGCAGGCAGTTGAAAGGTATGAGAGAGCCAATAGGGAGGTCCGATCCCCAACAGGAAGGCGGGCTTGGGTGAAGAGAGTGTAGGAGAGCTAAAACAACACCTGAGTTTCTGAGCTTTGGGGAGGAGGAAATCCTAGAAGACAGATTTACCTCCCCCAGGCTCTTCCATTAGGGAAATCATTGCCACATTTCTTACAGACGTTCATTAATACACTGAACTAAGAGTTACTTATATTCTACAGAGTATTCTATTTTATGTATCATATACTTAGAGCTATATAGATCTTCTTTAATTAATAATCCTTAGGAAGGAAAGAGCCATCTAGTTTGAACTATTACAGTTGTTCTGAAATCAGATGTGTCTAATGAGTGAACTGATAGCAGCTTTTAAGGAGCCAAAGTAGGGATTAAGAAGCTCTCTTTGTAACTTGGTTCAAGAGTAGGGTGAAGTTTCTTGAGTGTACCTTGTGGAGAATGTTGTGGTCCAAGGCTCTTCTCTTTTAGTTTCTTCTCCTTGACTCCTACCTTCCTTGGGCTGGGCTAGGCTGGGGGCCAGGTTGGACTTGCGACTTAACGTTTCTCTTCCGCTTTCTCTTTTTTTTTTTTCTTCCATTATGGGCATTGCTTCGAGGACAAGCCTTGATCTTGCATTGGACGTTACTTCCTGTCACCTTCCAGCAGCAGGAGTCTTCTTTTCAGTGCTTGATGCTTCACGAAATAGACTCTGCCCGTTGGCAGCAAATACCAGAGAGCTAGGAGACAGAGCTGGTTGCAGACCTTTCCTCTTCCAGCCTTTGGTTGCAATTGTTTGGCCCATAATTTGCTAGCTCTAGTTCCTTGGGCCACACAGGTATCCTGCCATCTCCAGCTCTTGTTATATGTGAGAGACATTCTGAACACTGTCCCTTTTTCTTTGCACAGAAGTATATACAGTGTGGCAGTTACTGTAATCTCCTCCGCCTTGCAAACAGCCACTCTAGAATCTTGGACCTCTAGGACTCTCTGTCTTGCATGCTTGGGGGCAAGGCCAAGCAAAATGAAGAGGAGAATAATTAGAGAAAGAGGAGGACGTTGGTGGAGAATTGGGAGCAGGTAAGGTGAAAGGGCACAGGAGAAAAGAGATGCATGTAGACTTTTTGGTTTCTGTGGGAAACAGGTTGACACACTTGGGCCTCATTTGGTATTAACAGAACAGAGAGTTAAAGATCTAAGTAGCTAGATAGTGTGCAGCAACTGCCATGAAGTCTGTACACTGAAGAGAAGAGTCTCACATCTAGTTTTCATTTTGTTTTATGTCATAGTACCTTATTTATAGCATTCACTGGTGTGTTTGTAGAATACAGATGTTTTCAAATGCTCTGGTTTTGTCTACATGGTTATCTCCTTGTCCTGTTTGTAAGGAATCCAACATTGTAAGACATATTGCATGTTTTTCTCTTGACGATTGTTGACCTTGAAGCGTCATGAACTAACTTGAGCTGTTGGATTCTGTGGAGAAACGTTCAAAAGGGTCTGTGAAAAAGGCACTGTGGTGAGTCGCATTATGCACCCGAGCGTAAGGAGCAAGATATCTGCCACCAGCCCAGCTTGGCCTGGATTGCCTCTGTTTTAGTTCCCCTGGTTAGTGCTTTTCTCCCTAACCACTCTTGTGACTGTGATAATGTGAGTAAGGGCGGAGTTGCTAATGATCTATGTGTGAGGTAAGCTGGTTTGAGGGAGGAAATCTATGGACCTAGTCATTTTCCTTGGTGGTAAGCTTTCAGGGGTGCAGAGATGGATCTTCCTGGGGCCTTTTCTGGTCCCAGGAAGATATCGCATAGATGGGACCTCCCAAGACACACATTGAATCTTTAGGCCTGTTTTTCCTATTATGAGGTACGAACGAGTTTCTTCACTGATGGGGATGATGCTTATCTGAGAAGAAATTGTGAAAGGTGGTGTAGTGTAGAGGTGTGGCTTAAGCTTTTAAGTTTTCCTCCAGGTTTTTCCCCTAAGCTTCCTACTTCGGACGGCCTACTTACATGATACTAGTAGGTGATGTCCGGCTAACAACTTCCTAAATATACCTGCAAGCCAGATCAGTGTCTCTTTTCTCTGTATTCCCATGGAAATCAAGAGTCCCGCCGAATTTTCCATCGAAACAGTTGATTTGTGTTGTCTCTAGGAATTCTAAAGGGCGTACCGTTGCTTCCTAACCGGTGTCATTTGGGAGATCCGCCTCTGTACGTTCAAATGATTAATTTTGAGACTTTGCTCATGTGTGCAGTAAACCCTTGAATTCCCTAAGACCTTCCTTTCCTCCATCTCCTACCCCATTAAGCCCGCTTCAGTTCATCTCCTGAATTTCTTTGGAATCTGTCAGCCAGCTCTTCCTCAACTTCCTAATACTGAACTTGCCTGTCTGTTGCGATTAGGTCCTAACTGGTGTCCATATATCTTGTTTCCTTCCAATCCACTCTTCACACAAGAAACCTTCAAAGCAAGTTGGAACGTTGCTCATAAACATCGCTCACAAGCATTGTTTTGAGAATAGAAAACACACTGTTGGCCTTTAAGACTCTGCGTGGTCTAGAATCCTCTCTGCTTCTCTAGCCCCATCTTGTGCCACTTTTGCCCTCACTTTCTATGCTTCAGATACACTGAATTAACCTTAGTTCTCACTCATCTGACAGAAGTCAGTTCAGATACTATTTTTCACTGTGATTCCTAGCATTAAGGAATTTGATTATCAGGTTTTGTATGAGGACTATTTCATCAGGGGTACAGAAGTTCTGGCCATCTCTGGTTTTGGATATCCCTTATTTGTTGAGACCTTTGCGTTGTTTGGTTGCCTTTTGTCTGTTTTCCAGATGGGAAAACAGGAACAAGGGAAGTATAGGTTATTACTAGGTGGGGTTGAACAAGTGGAGCAGCAAACTGCAAAGCAGAAAGAAGAGGGACGTACTATAGAGGGATATGACTTCCATTCTCAAGGCGCCTGCATCCTGTGCAGGGAGACAGCCTAACATAAAATGTGCCTAACAACAAATATATTGACTTCTTACTAAAAATCTCCAGTTCATAGAACCGAGGGGTTTGTACCTTCTCCTTTAAAAGTGATAGTCCTGGGACTTCCCCGGTGGTCCCGTGGTGAAGACTCTGCGCTTCCAACGCAGCAGGCGTGGGTTCAATCCCTGGTTGGGGAGCTAAGATCCCACATGCTGCGCAGCCAAAGAAATTTTTGTCGAACGTTATACTCCTGTATTGTTGGCTTTAGTGGTTTAGATTTTGTTGTACTGTTAAGAAGATTTCAGTTTATTTACCGGGAACAAACAACACATAATGTAAAAATAGTTTCCCAGAAACGATTTCCATCATTCTCTTCCTCCCTTTCTCCCGCAGACTGGTGTTTCACCTTGACAAGTTCTCTGTCATTCCATAGGAAAGCTGTCTGGCTTGGAGGTTGCAATCCCAGGGAATTTTTCATCAGCGGGGAAGTCTCCATCACTACAGAGGAATCAAGGGAGAAGTCAGTCCCTGGTAAGTGAGATGCTCCCCCTAAACACCAACACAGCAGTCGTGTACCTTTCAAGGGGTTCAGGGGCAAGATGGGCAAGGCATTTCTACTAACTCTTCTTAAGGATCACGGACAGTGCCCTATGCTACGAGGTAAGCGGTGACTGCTGTAGTTCTTACTGGTGATCCTTTCCTGTCACTGATTCTCGGCCTTCTTTGTATTTCATAGGACTGTTGTCAGTCCAATACAAAATGAGTCTTATTTTTAAAAACCTGAAATGTTTTACAGAGCCTAGCATTCTCATATAGGGTCCTTTCCATTCTCCCCACTTTCCCGAGAGGCCAAGAACACTTCACACCATGAACTAGGAGAGGGGGTAGAGCCCTTTCTGATGAAATACATCAACAAAGACAGAGCCTTAGCCTGCTTGCTCTCTGGACAGGATCTCGGACCACAAGGTCTTCAATCCTGGTATAAATGAAGGAAGTGAGGACAGTTCAACTGGCACTCTCATAACAAGAGTTCGGAAACACCTTCCGAAGAGACTATAGCAGTAGATGAGGGAAGGGAGTGCTACAGTGTGGCAGTACAGGGGGAACGATCGGCTACAGCAGTGAAAAGTGTGGTACCGATTGGTGTGCTCTCGGGGTTCTTGTACATGTAGCATAGATGACCTCTACGGTGGCCCTCCCACCTTCCCACCTGCATTAGGTGTTCTTTTTTTTTGTAATTTATGTTTATGTATTTATTTACTGTTTGAACTTATTTATTCTACGTATTTATGTTTTTGGCTGCACTGGGTCTCTCATTGCTGTGCACGGGCTTTCTCTAGTTGGCGGCTAGCGGGGGCTACTCTCGGTTGCGGTGTGCGGGCATCTCATCGCGGTGGCTTCTCTTGTTGCGGAGCATGGGCTGTAGGCACGTGGGCTTCGGTAGTTGAGGCTCACGGGCTCTAGAATGCAGGCTCCGTCGTCGTGGCACATGCGCTTAGTTGCTGCACGGCATGTGGGATCTTCGCAGACCAGGGCTCGAACCCGTGTCCCCTGCATTGGCAGGCGCCACCAGGGAAGCCCTAGGTGTTCTCATATAGAGTCTAAAAACAGAGAGCACTGAGAGAAGGTAGTGGTTATTAAAGGCTCAGGATCTAAATTCTACCTGTCTCTACACCCCTTCCCAGCTGTCGATTTGACCCCATTTTTGAATGCTGACCTCATTGTTCAACTTTTCTCTGCCGTCTGTATACTCACCTTGAAAACTTGTTTCTGTGATGCGTTGAGCAGACACAGGGTGGCAGACTGCAGAGGTGGAAGCTGGTGGTCGGATATTTGTGGGCTGAATCTCCTTCAGTCCCATTCCCATTTCTGGTTGCCCAGAGGCCCTACTTCCTGTGTGTGACGCCGAGCCGTAGGATTGCGGGCAGGAGCCAAGTTCTCCATACAGTAAAGACCCCAGTGTGCCTTGGTTATAGTAATATACCTGGCTTCCTTCCTGGCAGGGAAGTGACAGGCGGCTATGCCCCTGCTTTGTTCGTGGGCCTCCTGATCCAGCAGTTCCCTTGGCTCTGCCCCTGTCGTCAGCTGCCCCTAGGATAACTCTGAGCCCTAGCCACTTCTCTGGTAGATTTCCCTATTCCCCCACTACAGTCACACCTGAATAAGGCAACTCAGACCTTTCAGAGATGTGTCCTGAACCTCTTGTTTTCTGAAATACCTATCTGGTGGTTGTGAGACTTAAGGCCAGCGTCCCCGAGAGACTTTTTCTATTTCTCCTAGTAAACCTAGACTCATCTTCTGTCACCTTCAACTCTACTCCAATTGTGTTCTTTCAACCCAGACCTCTGACCCTGCTTTTTACTTCTGCCATTTCATCCTCGCTCCTGCTTCCTTTCCTAAATCCATACGTCTCTTTTGGCCTTCCTAGCCCTGGGCCAAGTTCCTTCCTCTTTGCTCAGTTTTTACCCCTTTCCTTCATTCTCCCATCCAACTTTCAGTCCTTCCTTTCTCACGCCCCAGTTAGCAGCATCTGAAAATTCGAAAGGTTTGTTACTCGTCTATTAATTGTATTCCATTTACTTATTCAGTTCTATACCTGTCTTACCTGTGTATGGAAGAACAGCTGGTAGCCAAGGTGGCACCAAGAATCCTAGCAGCTCTCACTTGACGTATCCGTAGTAGTCGGCAATTTCCATTTCGTTTTCCCTCTCGGTGAAAAATTGCAGCTTGCCCGAAGAGGTGTATCTGGCAGCATTCTCCCGTTGTTGTTGAGCCCGCCTCTTCATGGCCTCTCGCTCTGGCCTCTGCTCTTGTTCGATGGGCTTTGACATGACTGGCTCAGGCACGTTGGGTTCCCTCCATGGAACTCGTTGCTTGCTGAAGTCTTGGAGTAGAAATTGGGTTTGGAGCTTGGGTGGGGACTGGCGCTTATTCACAGCAGGGGGAACAGGCTCCCGCTGGAGAGGAGCGCCAGATGAAGTTTTGGAGGGTGCAGGCCTAGGAGCAGCAGACTGAGGGACACGAGGCTGGGTATGGTTGGTCCAAGCCGGTTGGGTTGGGTTGGTCACAGTTGGCTGAGCTGGTTTGGCGGGGCCTGGCAAAGAGGCAGGAGCTGGCTGGGATGAATTGGCTGCAGCAGGTTGAGCTGAGTCAGTAGAACCAGGCTGGGCACGGTAAGCCCCAGCAGGCCGATGTGAGGCCAGAGACTGTGGCCTCCGAGGAGCGGGTCGAGCTTGAGGCTTGTCCCAGGCAGAAAAAGGCAGAGGTATCAACTTGACCTTCCCAGGAGGAGGCCGCTCATACTGGGCTGGAGACGGACACTCTGTTTCAGCACTGCTGTCTGGTTTCTGGGCTTGGACTTGCGTTTTCTCAGGACCCTTCCCCTCACGTGGGGTATGCCGCCATGGCTGGATAGCTGGGGGTGGCTGGGGGTCTTTGGGGTTGCTTGACTTTCCCAAGAGCCGACAGGAAGAGAGCCCAGTTTTCGTCTCATTCTTCTTCCCCAGCGCATGAAGAACCTTCACAGACTCCAGCATGCGCACGCCAAGGGAGGTTCGAGGCTTTTGAAAGCTCTGTTGGAGAAGCTCAGTTTGGTGTTCCTTTCGCTTCGTGTGGGGGATTGCTGGCTTCTCTTCTGCCTTGACTTTGTTCCCTGACTGCTTGTTCTCCTCAGCCTTGTTTCTCCCTCTGGTCCTTTTGGTCTTTTCCTGCCCGTGGCTCTTAGTTTTGCTGATCTTTCTGGATGCAGCTTTCTGAGGTTTGCCTTGAGAGTGCTTGGCCGTGTTCACAGGAGCCCTGTCACTGACTGCAGCGTGGCATGTAACCACTTCTCCCCCTAACGGGCACTCTGGATTCTTTGGCTGGATTTTGGCCTTGGGAGCGCCACTGATAGGCTCAGAGGCTTTCTGTTTGTTCTTCCTGGGTTGATCAGAGGGAACCTTTATGACACTTGGCTTTTCCTGCACCTGATTCACCTTAATGGCTCTGGTGTCTTTAGCTTTGATCACGTTGGGACCTTGGGATTGATCAAGATCTTTCAAAGGATTAAAGAGCTGGGGAAGGTGAATATCCTCCGCCAGTGTAGTAATGTCTGCAAGACCACTGCTAGGTTCAATCCCATTTTCAAGTGTCCCTAGGTCCTGACGACTCCGGCTGTTCTCTCCCAGATCAGCATTTTCAGAACCAGGCTGCTCCTCTTGGCTGAGGGGATCGGTGCAGGCCAGCGGCTGGTGAATATCAGGGATTCCTAAAGGGAGTAGTGGAGGATCTTGGTTCTCTGTTGGGATCTGGTAGGCATCCAGAGGCTTTGAAAGCTTGGTTTTGATATCATCCACGTGCTTACTCTCTATTTGTCCCTGGCTTGGAGCTGGAGGCAGGGCCAGGAGACGCCTGGCACTCTGGACTGGAGCTGTCACTGAAATGTCCCCAAGTTCAGATGGTGGGTTACTCTCAAGTATGTGGCTGTTTCTGCTACTGCAGGACTTGGGGAGTTCTTGACTTTGTGTCACACAAAACGTCTGGCTTGGAGGTTGCAATCCCAGGGAATTTTTCATCACCAGGGGGGAGGTCTCCATCCCTACAAAGGGATCAAGGGAGAAGTCAGTCCCTGGTAAGTGAGATGCTCCCCCTAAACACCAACACAGCAGTCGTGTACCTTTCAAGGGGTTCAGGGGCAAGATGGGCAAGGCATTTCTACTAACTCTTCTTAAGGATCATGGACAGTGCCCTATGCTACGAGGTAAGCGGTGACTGTTGTAATTCTTACTGGTGAGCCTTTCCTGTCGCTGATTCTCGGCTCGCTTTGTATTTCATAGGACTGTTATAAGTCCAATACAAAATGAGTCTTATTTTTAAAAACCTGAAATGTTTTACAAAGCCTAGCATTCTCATATAGGGTCCTTTCCATTCTCCCCACTTTCCCGAGAGGCCAAGAACACGTCACACCATGAACTAGGAGAGGGGGTAGAGCCCTTGCTGATGAAATACATCAACAAAGACAGAGTCTTAGCCTGCTTGCTCTCTGGACAGGATCTCGGACCACAAGGTCTTCAATCCTGGTATAAATGAAGGAAGTGAGGACAGTTCAACTGGCACTCACATAACAAGAGTTCTGAAACACCTTCCGAAGAGACTATAGCAGTAGATGAGGGAAGGGAGTGCTACAGTGTGGCAGTACAGGGGGAACGATCGGCTACAGCAGTGAAAAGTGTGGTACCGATTGGTGTGCTCTCGGCGTTCTTGTACATGTAGCATAGATGACCTCTACAGTGGCCCTCCCACCTTCCCACCTGCATTAGGTGTTCTTTTTTTTGTAATTTATGTTTATGTATTTATTTACTGTTTGAACTTATTTATTCTACGTATTTATTTTTTTGGCTGCACTGGGTCTCTCATTGCTGTGCACGGGCTTTCTCTAGTTGGCGGCTAGCGGGGGCTACTCTCGGTTGCGGTGTGCGGGCTTCTCATCGCGGTGGCTTCTCTTGTTGCGGAGCATGGGCTGTAGGCACGTGGGCTTCGGTAGTTGAGGCTCACGGGCTCTAGAATGCAGGCTCCGTCGTTGTGGCACATGCGCTTAGTTGCTGCACGGCATGTGGGATCTTCGCAGACCAGGGCTCGAACCCGTGTCCCCCGCATTGCATTGGCAGGCGGATTCTTAACCACGGCGCCACCAGGGAAGCCCTAGGTGTTCTCATAGAGAGTCTAAAAACAGAGGGCACTGAGCGAAGGTAGTGGTTATTAAAGGCTCAGGATCTAAATTCTACCTGCCTGTACACCCCTTCCCAGCTGTCGATTTGACCCCATTTTTGAGTGCCGACCTCATTCTTCAACTTTCTCTGGCGTTTGTTATACTCACCTTGAAAACTTGTTTCTGTGATGCGTTGAGCAGACACAGGGTGGCAGACTGCAGAGGTGGAAGCTGGTGGTCGGATATTTGTGGGCTGAATCTCCTTCAGTCCCATTCCCATTTCTGGTTGCCCAGAGGCCCGACTTCCTGTGTATGACGCCGAGCCGTAGGATTGCGGGCAGGAGCCAAGTTCTCCATACAGTAAAGACCCCAGTGTGCCTTGGTTATAGTAATATACCTGGCTTCCGTCCTGGCAGGGAAGTGGCAGGCGGCTCTGCCCCTGATTTGGAATCTGAGATGGTGTTCCCTGAGCAAGGCTGGCAGAAAGCGATGGATGTAGAGGGACCATGTTCTTGGCGTCTGAAGTTTTATCATACTGGGCTGCCAGAAACATGGAGGAGGCAGCTGTGTGGCGGTCAGTGAGTGCCAGAGTAAAGTCTCCGAGTGAAGAAGAATTCTTTTCAGTGCTTGCTGTGATGTCCCACTCAAGAACACCTGGATAGGAAGCAGCTGAAGTGGAGATCTGGCTGTGGTCAGTAACTCCAGATAACATAGTCGTGCTAGAATGTTGGTAAAGGTAGGCACTACCCATGAGTGTCTGGAAAGGGGTACCGGTAGCCGATGCCGAACTGACGGCAGGGGCAGAGACTCTGGAGAAGTTGCAGACACTTCGTGTTAGGGAAGTTGCATTGCTCACCACAGGAGGAGAATGCTGCAGAGAATTTAGAGTTCCAAGTAGAGATGGATGTTGGAAATTTTCTGTAAGAACAAGAGGGTCATGAAAAACTCAGGGAGGTTGAGAAATTCTCACTACGTTTGAGGAACGGCATCATCTGAAGGTTCTTGCTATCAGGACACCTCTACTATCACTACTTCCTGAGAAACCCAAAATCAGACAGTTAATGATGGCTGTAAGGACTGAGCAGTTTTCCACTCTTCTCTATTAACTGCCTGTGCTCCCATCTTGGGCACAGACGGGCAGAAGAGCCAAGTGGTGTGGTTCAGAGATTGTTCTCTAGGCTGGAAGCAACCTTCTCCCTGCCCTGTCTTTCCCTTCAGCCTGCACTCGTATTGACTTCTATGCTATTTCCTAGACTGGAAGCATTTTAGAACTAGGAGGCCCTTAGAGAACTTCGATGTTCTCAGTCTCATTTCGTGAGTAAGGAAACTGAGGCTCAGAGAGGTCGGGTTGACTTGTTCAAGTTCTCTCATTATGTTAGTATCATTACCAGGTTTCAGAACCTAAGTATCCTGACTTCCTTGCCAGGACTCCACTCTGAGCATGATACTGCCAGAAAGCAGGAGAAATAGAACTTATAATATAGGCATTTTTTTTGTCCATTAGAAAACAGTACGGCTGTTACCATTGTCGTCTTCAGTGTCTCCCTTTGCTTGTGCAGTTCCCACGCTATTACCTAGAGGTGACGTACAGCTCAGTCCAACTGGTGAATTGAAAGAGTCATTTTTGCCCTCTTCAAGCCTGGTTTCTCATCCTACCTCAAAATGATTACCCGAAAGTGGATTTCTTAAGTGCTTTTGGAAAGGGAAGAGTTATCTGATTACTTCAGATTCCTCACCTGTAAAGTGGTTATAACACCACCACCAATAATAATAGCAGTAATAATTAATAGATGAATAAGCTGATCTATTGCGTATGATTTATATGGAGGAAGATACAATAAGTTCTAGAAAGACAAAGAAAAATCATGACAAGCATATTACGTTAACGAAAAAGAAATCCATAGATATTAATGAAAACTGGGGTATGTGGCAAGTATCGAAGCCTAATGAATTTACTAACAAATGGCATTCTGTACCATCCATGCAATATTATGAAAGTGAATTTTGCCCACTCTATTTTAGTGAATACTATTAACCAGAAGACACGATGGAGGTGATAGAGGTGAATGAATTCCTAGCCAATGCATACAGACAGAGAAGGTATGTCAGTAAAAAATGCATAACAAGCAACAGAATGCAATAAATGTGCATGTATAGGTAGCCACAACACATATAGACAAGTATTTCAATGAAAACCGGTACGAAGCAGACAGCAAAATAATAAGTGTAAAAGAGTTTCATTATTGTGCTCCTTCATATTTTTACCCAGCAAGTAAGAGGTATTAAGCCTAGGAGAAATATATATTTCAATGAATATAGCTTATATAATAAGCAGAAAGGAAGCTTAAAATGTATCAGGAAGGTTTTTGGATTTATCCTAGAACTTAGATTAGAATCATCTTCAGCATCCAAGAAGATGGCATCCCAAAACCTCAAAAAACCATCATGCCTAGAATCCAATTAAAAAAGATTTTCAAATGTAAGAAAATCCACAGGACTCCACAATATGGTTTTCGATAAACGTGGATGTTTGTTTGTTTTGTTTCTTTGGCCGCGCCGCGTGGCCCTGGCCGTGAAAGCACCGAGTCCTAAGCACTGGACCGCCAGGGAATTCCCTAAGTGGGGGGAATTAGAGATGTGGGGCTTGACTTTTTCTTCTTCTTCTTCTTCTTCTTCGGTAGCTAAGATCTACAAGCGAACGATGGCTGTTGATCAATGTGCTCTCTGTGTTAGGAAGGAAATAACTGTAAAAATGAAAAGCAGCCTTGCCTTAGAACCTACATATCACACCAAGGAAAATAGTCCTTCTGATTCAATTTAGAAGATATCACTTAAAATGTTGAATTGGTGAAATGTCTACCTAGTTTAAAAATTAGAAAGAATAAAACACTGAAAAGCAGCCCCCTAGATAACCACTGTGGTTGCTTGTTTATAGGAGGCATCATTTCTAAAACGTATTTCTAAAATGTTTATATTCAAAACTGTCAAGTGGCCAACTGTATTCAGAGAGGCAATAAAAGAAAGAAAACGGAGTATGACTTTTCTGATAAGCTGCCTTTCCTGGTGATCCCCTGTTCTGGCCTTACTTTCCTTCTTAGTCTGTTAATGTAAGGGTTTGCTACCATCAACTTGGTTTTGCCCTGCTCTGAGCAGGTTTCCCTCTGTGCTGTTTCTGCTTTAATTGAAAATCTTTGGTTCCCATCAGCATTCCATTGCAAACTCCGTTTTTCTTGAGAGCTCCTCTATGCTTTCCCTCTTCATTCTTACATTTTCTCCCATCTCTTGGTGCCTGTTGGCCTGTGCTACTGAAAACCATCCTAAACTTCCTTACGCTCGACTCTGTGCCTCCCTGTAGAGCCCAGTACTCTCCATCCTCTCTCCCTATTCTCTCTTTTCAACTAGTCGAAATCCTAGTGGAGGGAGACCATTAGAGATGAAACATCTTGGTATATATTGCTAGTTTTCTATGTCCCCTGACTTTTCTATGTTTCTGTTGAAACACTCTTGAGAAGTGTCTGATTTCGTTTTCTACATGGGTACCCTTTAAGGCTCAATACTGGAAAAGAAGGGGATCAGAGTGATCAACCCAACGTGGTATCCTAACGTAACAGTTAAGGAAAGCAACAGGCTTTGTGAGACAGCCAGTGATTTGTCCAAAGTCACACAGATAGTAAACGTCAAAGTCAAAAGTGAAATTAGGTCTCCAGACGTGTAGTTCAATACTTTCCCTCATTATTCCATGCTATTTTGAATCTCCTACTCAATTTAGGGGCAAAAGAAATCGAACGCAAAACTTTCCAAAGTTTCTTTTCTTACCTGACATGGTCAGAGAAGAGGAAGCATCCACTGCAGGTACCAGGGATGAGGAGACAACACTAGAGGATGTCCGAGTGGCTGCAGCTGAACGGCGCACGTGTCCAGTACAGAGGTCACTGGTTACTGGTCCAAACAGCTCCACGGAAACCCCAAGACTCTACCAAGTGGTAGTAGGTTTGGTAGGAGAGTGATGTCACAAAGCAGGCAGTTGAAAGGTATGAGAGAGCCAATAGGGAGGTCCGATCCCCAACAGGAAGGCGGGCTTGGGTGAAGAGAGTGTAGGAGAGCTAAAACAACACCTGAGTTTCTGAGCTCTGGGGAGGAAATCCTAGAAGACAGATTTACCTCCCCCAGGCTCTTCCATTAGGGAAATCATTGCCACATTTCTTACAGACGTTCATTAATACACTGAACTAAGAGTTACTTATATTCTACAGAGTATTCTATTTTATGTATCATATACTTAGAGCTATATAGATCTTCTTTAATTAATAATCCTTAGGAAGGAAAGAGCCATCTAGTTTGAACTATTACAGTTGTTCTGAAATCATATGTGTCTAATGAGTGAACTGATAGCAGCTTTTAAGGAGCCAAAGTAGGGATTAAGAAGCTCTTTTTGTAACTTGGTTCAAGAGTAGGGTGAAGTTTGTTGAGTGTACCTTGTGGAGAATGTTGTGGTCCAAGGCTCTTCTCTTTTAGTTTCTTCTCCTTGACTCCTACCTTCCTTGGGCTGGGCTAGGCTGGGGGCCAGGTTGGACTTGCGACTTAACATTTCTCTTCCGCTTTCTCTTTTTTTTTTTTCTTCCATTATGGGCATTGCTTCGAGGACAAGCCTTGATCTTGCATTGGACGTTACTTCCTGTCACCTTCCAGCAGCAGGAGTCTTCTTTTCAGTGCTTGATGCTTCACGAAATAGACTCTGCCCGTTGGCAGCAAATACCAGAGAGCTAGGAGACAGAGCTGGTTGCAGACCTTTCCTCTTCCAGCCTTTGGTTGCAATTGTTTGGCCCATAATTTGCTAGCTCTAGTTCCTTGGGCCACACAGGTATCCTGCCATCTCCAGCTCTTGTTATATGTGAGAGACATTCTGAACACTGTCCCTTTTTCTTTGCACAGAAGTATATACAGTGTGGCAGTTACTGTAATCTCCTCCGCCTTGCAAACAGCCACTCTAGAATCTTGGACCTCTAGGACTCTCTGTCTTGCATGCTTGGGGGCAAGGCCAAGCAAAATGAAGAGGAGAATAATTAGAGAAAGAGGAGGACGTTGGTGGAGAATTGGGAGCAGGTAAGGTGAAAGGGCACAGGAGAAAAGAGATGCATGTAGACTTTTTGGTTTCTGTGGGAAACAGGTTGACACACTTGGGCCTCATTTGGTATTAACAGAACAGAGAGTTAAAGATCTAAGTAGCTAGATAGTGTGCAGCAACTGCCATGAAGTCTGTACACTGAAGAGAAGAGTCTCACATCTAGTTTTCATTTTGTTTTATGTCATAGTACCTTATTTATAGCATTCACTGGTGTGTTTGTAGAATACAGATGTTTTCAAATGCTCTGGTTTTGTCTACATGGTTATCTCCTTGTCCTGTTTGTAAGGAATCCAACATTGTAAGACATATTGCATGTTTTTCTCTTGACGATTGTTGACCTTGAAGCGTCATGAACTAACTTGAGCTGTTGGATTCTGTGGAGAAACGTTCAAAAGGGTCTGTGAAAAAGGCACTGTGGTGAGTCGCATTATGCACCCGAGCGTAAGGAGCAAGATATCTGCCACCAGCCCAGCTTGGCCTGGATTGCCTCTGTTTTAGTTCCCCTGGTTAGTGCTTTTCTCCCTAACCACTCTTGTGACTGTGATAATGTGAGTAAGGGCGGAGTTGCTAATGATCTATGTGTGAGGTAAGCTGGTTTGAGGGAGGAAATCTATGGACCTAGTCATTTTCCTTGGTGGTAAGCTTTCAGGGGTGCAGAGATGGATCTTCCTGGGGCCTTTTCTGGTCCCAGGAAGATATCGCATAGATGGGACCTCCCAAGACACACATTGAATCTTTAGGCCTGTTTTTCCTATTATGAGGTACGAACGAGTTTCTTCACTGATGGGGATGATGCTTATCTGAGAAGAAATTGTGAAAGGTGGTGTAGTGTAGAGGTGTGGCTTAAGCTTTTAAGTTTTCCTCCAGGTTTTTCCCCTAAGCTTCCTACTTCGGACGGCCTACTTACATGATACTAGTAGGTGATGTCCGGCTAACAACTTCCTAAATATACCTGCAAGCCAGATCAGTGTCTCTTTTCTCTGTATTCCCATGGAAATCAAGAGTCCCGCCGAATTTTCCATCGAAACAGTTGATTTGTGTTGTCTCTAGGAATTCTAAAGGGCGTACCGTTGCTTCCTAACCGGTGTCATTTGGGAGATCCGCCTCTGTACGTTCAAATGATTAATTTTGAGACTTTGCTCATGTGTGCAGTAAACCCTTGAATTCCCTAAGACCTTCCTTTCCTCCATCTCCTACCCCATTAAGCCCGCTTCAGTTCATCTCCTGAATTTCTTTGGAATCTGTCAGCCAGCTCTTCCTCAACTTCCTAATACTGAACTTGCCTGTCTGTTGCGATTAGGTCCTAACTGGTGTCCATATATCTTGTTTCCTTCCAATCCACTCTTCACACAAGAAACCTTCAAAGCAAGTTGGAACGTTGCTCATAAACATCGCTCACAAGCATTGTTTTGAGAATAGAAAACACACTGTTGGCCTTTAAGACTCTGCGTGGTCTAGAATCCTCTCTGCTTCTCTAGCCCCATCTTGTGCCACTTTTGCCCTCACTTTCTATGCTTCAGATACACTGAATTAACCTTAGTTCTCACTCATCTGACAGAAGTCAGTTCAGATACTATTTTTCACTGTGATTCCTAGCATTAAGGAATTTGATTATCAGGTTTTGTATGAGGACTATTTCATCAGGGGTACAGAAGTTCTGGCCATCTCTGGTTTTGGATATCCCTTATTTGTTGAGACCTTTGCGTTGTTTGGTTGCCTTTTGTCTGTTTTCCAGATGGGAAAACAGGAACAAGGGAAGTATAGGTTATTACTAGGTGGGGTTGAACAAGTGGAGCAGCAAACTGCAAAGCAGAAAGAAGAGGGACGTACTATAGAGGGATATGACTTCCATTCTCAAGGCGCCTGCATCCTGTGCAGGGAGACAGCCTAACATAAAATGTGCCTAACAACAAATATATTGACTTCTTACTAAAAATCTCCAGTTCATAGAACCGAGGGGTTTGTACCTTCTCCTTTAAAAGTGATAGTCCTGGGACTTCCCCGGTGGTCCCGTGGTGAAGACTCTGCGCTTCCAATGCAGCAGGCGTGGGTTCAATCCCTGGTTGGGGAGCTAAGATCCCACATGCTGCGCAGCCAAAGAAATTTTTGTCGAACGTTATACTCCTGTATTGTTGGCTTTAGTGGTTTAGATTTTGTTGTACTGTTAAGAAGATTTCAGTTTATTTACCGGGAACAAACAACACATAATGTAAAAATAGTTTCCCAGAAACGATTTCCATCATTCTCTTCTTCCCTTTCTCCCGCAGACTGGTGTTTCACCTTGACAAGTTCTCTGTCATTCCATAGGAAAGCTGTCTGGCTTGGAGGTTGCAATCCCAGGGAATTTTTCATCAGCGGGGAAGTCTCCATCACTACAGAGGAATCAAGGGAGAAGTCAGTCCCTGGTAAGTGAGATGCTCCCCCTAAACACCAACACAGCAGTCGTGTACCTTTCAAGGGGTTCAGGGGCAAGATGGGCAAGGCATTTCTACTAACTCTTCTTAAGGATCACGGACAGTGCCCTATGCTACGAGGTAAGCGGTGACTGCTGTAGTTCTTACTGGTGATCCTTTCCTGTCACTGATTCTCGGCCTTCTTTGTATTTCATAGGACTGTTGTCAGTCCAATACAAAATGAGTCTTATTTTTAAAAACCTGAAATGTTTTACAGAGCCTAGCATTCTCATATAGGGTCCTTTCCATTCTCCCCACTTTCCCGAGAGGCCAAGAACACTTCACACCATGAACTAGGAGAGGGGGTAGAGCCCTTTCTGATGAAATACATCAACAAAGACAGAGCCTTAGCCTGCTTGCTCTCTGGACAGGATCTCGGACCACAAGGTCTTCAATCCTGGTATAAATGAAGGAAGTGAGGACAGTTCAACTGGCACTCTGATAACAAGAGTTCGGAAACACCTTCCAAAGAGACTATAGCAGTAGATGAGGGAAGGGAGTGCTACAGTGTGGCAGTACAGGGGGAATGATCGGCTACAGCAGTGAAAAGTGTGGTACCGATTGGTGTGCTCTCGGGGTTCTTGTACATGTAGCATAGATGACCTCTACAGTGGCCCTCCCACCTTCCCACCTGCATTAGGTGTTCTTTTTTTTTGTAATTTATGTTTATGTATTTATTTACTGTTTGAACTTATTTATTCTACGTATTTATTTTTTTGGCTGCACTGGGTCTCTCATTGCTGTGCACGGGCTTTCTCTAGTTGGCGGCTAGCGGGGGCTACTCTCGGTTGCGGTGTGCGGGCATCTCATCGCGGTGGCTTCTCTTGTTGCGGAGCATGGGCTGTAGGCACGTGGGCTTCGGTAGTTGAGGCTCACGGGCTCTAGAATGCAGGCTCCGTCGTTGTGGCACATGCGCTTAGTTGCTGCACGGCATGTGGGATCTTCGCAGACCAGGGCTCGAACCCGTGTCCCCTGCATTGGCAGGCGCCACCAGGGAAGCCCTAGGTGTTCTCATATAGAGTCTAAAAACAGAGAGCACTGAGAGAAGGTAGTGGTTATTAAAGGCTCAGGATCTAAATTCTACCTGTCTCTACACCCCTTCCCAGCTGTCGATTTGACCCCATTTTTGAATGCTGACCTCATTGTTCAACTTTTCTCTGCCGTCTGTATACTCACCTTGAAAACTTGTTTCTGTGATGCGTTGAGCAGACACAGGGTGGCAGACTGCAGAGGTGGAAGCTGGTGGTCGGATATTTGTGGGCTGAATCTCCTTCAGTCCCATTCCCATTTCTGGTTGCCCAGAGGCCCTACTTCCTGTGTGTGACGCCGAGCCGTAGGATTGCGGGCAGGAGCCAAGTTCTCCATACAGTAAAGACCCCAGTGTGCCTTGGTTATAGTAATATACCTGGCTTCCTTCCTGGCAGGGAAGTGACAGGCGGCTATGCCCCTGCTTTGTTCGTGGGCCTCCTGATCCAGCAGTTCCCTTGGCTCTGCCCCTGTCGTCAGCTGCCCCTAGGATAACTCTGAGCCCTAGCCACTTCTCTGGTAGATTTCCCTATTCCCCCACTACAGTCACACCTGAATAAGGCAACTCAGACCTTTCAGAGATGTGTCCTGAACCTCTTGTTTTCTGAAATACCTATCTGGTGGTTGTGAGACTTAAGGCCAGCGTCCCCGAGAGACTTTTTCTATTTCTCCTAGTAAACCTAGACTCATCTTCTGTCACCTTCAACTCTACTCCAATTGTGTTCTTTCAACCCAGACCTCTGACCCTGCTTTTTACTTCTGCCATTTCATCCTCGCTCCTGCTTCCTTTCCTAAATCCATACGTCTCTTTTGGCCTTCCTAGCCCTGGGCCAAGTTCCTTCCTCTTTGCTCAGTTTTTACCCCTTTCCTTCATTCTCCCATCCAACTTTCAGTCCTTCCTTTCTCACGCCCCAGTTAGCAGCATCTGAAAATTCGAAAGGTTTGTTACTCGTCTATTAATTGTATTCCATTTACTTATTCAGTTCTATACCTGTCTTACCTGTGTATGGAAGAACAGCTGGTAGCCAAGGTGGCACCAAGAATCCTAGCAGCTCTCACTTGACGTATCCGTAGTAGTCGGCAATTTCCATTTCGTTTTCCCTCTCGGTGAAAAATTGCAGCTTGCCCGAAGAGGTGTATCTGGCAGCATTCTCCCGTTGTTGTTGAGCCCGCCTCTTCATGGCCTCTCGCTCTGGCCTCTGCTCTTGTTCGATGGGCTTTGACATGACTGGCTCAGGCACGTTGGGTTCCCTCCATGGAACTCGTTGCTTGCTGAAGTCTTGGAGTAGAAATTGGGTTTGGAGCTTGGGTGGGGACTGGCGCTTATTCACAGCAGGGGGAACAGGCTCCCCCGCTGGAGAGGAGCGCCAGATGAAGTTTTGGAGGGTGCAGGCCTAGGAGCAGCAGACTGAGGGACACGAGGCTGGGTATGGTTGGTCCAAGCCGGTTGGGTTGGGTTGGTCACAGTTGGCTGAGCTGGTTTGGCGGGGCCTGGCAAAGAGGCAGGAGCTGGCTGGGATGAATTGGCTGCAGCAGGTTGAGCTGAGTCAGTAGAACCAGGCTGGGCACGGTAAGCCCCAGCAGGCCGATGTGAGGCCAGAGACTGTGGCCTCCGAGGAGCGGGTCGAGCTTGAGGCTTGTCCCAGGCAGAAAAAGGCAGAGGTATCAACTTGACCTTCCCAGGAGGAGGCCGCTCATACTGGGCTGGAGACGGACACTCTGTTTCAGCACTGCTGTCTGGTTTCTGGGCTTGGACTTGCGTTTTCTCAGGACCCTTCCCCTCACGTGGGGTATGCCGCCATGGCTGGATAGCTGGGGGTGGCTGGGGGTCTTTGGGGTTGCTTGACTTTCCCAAGAGCCGACAGGAAGAGAGCCCAGTTTTCGTCTCATTCTTCTTCCCCAGCGCATGAAGAACCTTCACAGACTCCAGCATGCGCACGCCAAGGGAGGTTCGAGGCTTTTGAAAGCTCTGTTGGAGAAGCTCAGTTTGGTGTTCCTTTCGCTTCGTGTGGGGGATTGCTGGCTTCTCTTCTGCCTTGACTTTGTTCCCTGACTGCTTGTTCTCCTCAGCCTTGTTTCTCCCTCTGGTCCTTTTGGTCTTTTCCTGCCCGTGGCTCTTAGTTTTGCTGATCTTTCTGGATGCAGCTTTCTGAGGTTTGCCTTGAGAGTGCTTGGCTGTGTTCACAGGAGCCCTGTCACTGACTGCAGCGTGGCATGTAACCACTTCTCCCCCTAACGGGCACTCTGGATTCTTTGGCTGGATTTTGGCCTTGGGAGCGCCACTGATAGGCTCAGAGGCTTTCTGTTTGTTCTTCCTGGGTTGATCAGAGGGAACCTTTATGACACTTGGCTTTTCCTGCACCTGATTCACCTTAATGGCTCTGGTGTCTTTAGCTTTGATCACGTTGGGACCTTGGGATTGATCAAGATCTTTCAAAGGATTAAAGAGCTGGGGAAGGTGAATATCCTCCGCCAGTGTAGTAATGTCTGCAAGACCACTGCTAGGTTCAATCCCATTTTCAAGTGTCCCTAGGTCCTGACGACTCCGGCTGTTCTCTCCCAGATCAGCATTTTCAGAACCAGGCTGCTCCTCTTGGCTGAGGGGATCGGTGCAGGCCAGCGGCTGGTGAATATCAGGGATTCCTAAAGGGAGTAGTGGAGGATCTTGGTTCTCTGTTGGGATCTGGTAGGCATCCAGAGGCTTTGAAAGCTTGGTTTTGATATCATCCACGTGCTTACTCTCTATTTGTCCCTGGCTTGGAGCTGGAGGCAGGGCCAGGAGACGCCTGGCACTCTGGACTGGAGCTGTCACTGAAATGTCCCCAAGTTCAGATGGTGGGTTACTCTCAAGTATGTGGCTGTTTCTGCTACTGCAGGACTTGGGGAGTTCTTGACTTTGTGTCACACAAAACGTCTGGCTTGGAGGTTGCAATCCCAGGGAATTTTTCATCACCAGGGGGGAGGTCTCCATCCCTACAAAGGGATCAAGGGAGAAGTCAGTCCCTGGTAAGTGAGATGCTCCCCCTAAACACCAACACAGCAGTCGTGTACCTTTCAAGGGGTTCAGGGGCAAGATGGGCAAGGCATTTCTACTAACTCTTCTTAAGGATCATGGACAGTGCCCTATGCTACGAGGTAAGCGGTGACTGTTGTAATTCTTACTGGTGAGCCTTTCCTGTCGCTGATTCTCGGCTCGCTTTGTATTTCATAGGACTGTTATAAGTCCAATACAAAATGAGTCTTATTTTTAAAAACCTGAAATGTTTTACAAAGCCTAGCATTCTCATATAGGGTCCTTTCCATTCTCCCCACTTTCCCGAGAGGCCAAGAACACGTCACACCATGAACTAGGAGAGGGGGTAGAGCCCTTGCTGATGAAATACATCAACAAAGACAGAGTCTTAGCCTGCTTGCTCTCTGGACAGGATCTCGGACCACAAGGTCTTCAATCCTGGTATAAATGAAGGAAGTGAGGACAGTTCAACTGGCACTCACATAACAAGAGTTCTGAAACACCTTCCGAAGAGACTATAGCAGTAGATGAGGGAAGGGAGTGCTACAGTGTGGCAGTACAGGGGGAACGATCGGCTACAGCAGTGAAAAGTGTGGTACCGATTGGTGTGCTCTCGGCGTTCTTGTACATGTAGCATAGATGACCTCTACAGTGGCCCTCCCACCTTCCCACCTGCATTAGGTGTTCTTTTTTTTGTAATTTATGTTTATGTATTTATTTACTGTTTGAACTTATTTATTCTACGTATTTATTTTTTTGGCTGCACTGGGTCTCTCATTGCTGTGCACGGGCTTTCTCTAGTTGGCGGCTAGCGGGGGCTACTCTCGGTTGCGGTGTGCGGGCTTCTCATCGCGGTGGCTTCTCTTGTTGCGGAGCATGGGCTGTAGGCACGTGGGCTTCGGTAGTTGAGGCTCACGGGCTCTAGAATGCAGGCTCCGTCGTTGTGGCACATGCGCTTAGTTGCTGCACGGCATGTGGGATCTTCGCAGACCAGGGCTCGAACCCGTGTCCCCCGCATTGCATTGGCAGGCGGATTCTTAACCACGGCGCCACCAGGGAAGCCCTAGGTGTTCTCATAGAGAGTCTAAAAACAGAGGGCACTGAGCGAAGGTAGTGGTTATTAAAGGCTCAGGATCTAAATTCTACCTGCCTGTACACCCCTTCCCAGCTGTCGATTTGACCCCATTTTTGAGTGCCGACCTCATTCTTCAACTTTCTCTGGCGTTTGTTATACTCACCTTGAAAACTTGTTTCTGTGATGCGTTGAGCAGACACAGGGTGGCAGACTGCAGAGGTGGAAGCTGGTGGTCGGATATTTGTGGGCTGAATCTCCTTCAGTCCCATTCCCATTTCTGGTTGCCCAGAGGCCCGACTTCCTGTGTATGACGCCGAGCCGTAGGATTGCGGGCAGGAGCCAAGTTCTCCATACAGTAAAGACCCCAGTGTGCCTTGGTTATAGTAATATACCTGGCTTCCTTCCTGGCAGGGAAGTGGCAGGCGGCTCTGCCCCTGATTTGGAATCTGAGATGGTGTTCCCTGAGCAAGGCTGGCAGAAAGCGATGGATGTAGAGGGACCATGTTCTTGGCGTCTGAAGTTTTATCATACTGGGCTGCCAGAAACATGGAGGAGGCAGCTGTGTGGCGGTCAGTGAGTGCCAGAGTAAAGTCTCCGAGTGAAGAAGAATTCTTTTCAGTGCTTGCTGTGATGTCCCACTCAAGAACACCTGGATAGGAAGCAGCTGAAGTGGAGATCTGGCTGTGGTCAGTAACTCCAGATAACATAGTCGTGCTAGAATGTTGGTAAAGGTAGGCACTACCCATGAGTGTCTGGAAAGGGGTACCGGTAGCCGATGCCGAACTGACGGCAGGGGCAGAGACTCTGGAGAAGTTGCAGACACTTCGTGTTAGGGAAGTTGCATTGCTCACCACAGGAGGAGAATGCTGCAGAGAATTTAGAGTTCCAAGTAGAGATGGATGTTGGAAATTTTCTGTAAGAACAAGAGGGTCATGAAAAACTCAGGGAGGTTGAGAAATTCTCACTACGTTTGAGGAACGGCATCATCTGAAGGTTCTTGCTATCAGGACACCTCTACTATCACTACTTCCTGAGAAACCCAAAATCAGACAGTTAATGATGGCTGTAAGGACTGAGCAGTTTTCCACTCTTCTCTATTAACTGCCTGTGCTCCCATCTTGGGCACAGACGGGCAGAAGAGCCAAGTGGTGTGGTTCAGAGATTGTTCTCTAGGCTGGAAGCAACCTTCTCCCTGCCCTGTCTTTCCCTTCAGCCTGCACTCGTATTGACTTCTATGCTATTTCCTAGACTGGAAGCATTTTAGAACTAGGAGGCCCTTAGAGAACTTCGATGTTCTCAGTCTCATTTCGTGAGTAAGGAAACTGAGGCTCAGAGAGGTCGGGTTGACTTGTTCAAGTTCTCTCATTATGTTAGTATCATTACCAGGTTTCAGAACCTAAGTATCCTGACTTCCTTGCCAGGACTCCACTCTGAGCATGATACTGCCAGAAAGCAGGAGAAATAGAACTTATAATATAGGCATTTTTTTTGTCCATTAGAAAACAGTACGGCTGTTACCATTGTCGTCTTCAGTGTCTCCCTTTGCTTGTGCAGTTCCCACGCTATTACCTAGAGGTGACGTACAGCTCAGTCCAACTGGTGAATTGAAAGAGTCATTTTTGCCCTCTTCAAGCCTGGTTTCTCATCCTACCTCAAAATGATTACCCGAAAGTGGATTTCTTAAGTGCTTTTGGAAAGGGAAGAGTTATCTGATTACTTCAGATTCCTCACCTGTAAAGTGGTTATAACACCACCACCAATAATAATAGCAGTAATAATTAATAGATGAATAAGCTGATCTATTGCGTATGATTTATATGGAGGAAGATACAATAAGTTCTAGAAAGACAAAGAAAAATCATGACAAGCATATTACGTTAACGAAAAAGAAATCCATAGATATTAATGAAAACTGGGGTATGTGGCAAGTATCGAAGCCTAATGAATTTACTAACAAATGGCATTCTGTACCATCCATGCAATATTATGAAAGTGAATTTTGCCCACTCTATTTTAGTGAATACTATTAACCAGAAGACACGATGGAGGTGATAGAGGTGAATGAATTCCTAGCCAATGCATACAGACAGAGAAGGTATGTCAGTAAAAAATGCATAACAAGCAACAGAATGCAATAAATGTGCATGTATAGGTAGCCACAACACATATAGACAAGTATTTCAATGAAAACCGGTACGAAGCAGACAGCAAAATAATAAGTGTAAAAGAGTTTCATTATTGTGCTCCTTCATATTTTTACCCAGCAAGTAAGAGGTATTAAGCCTAGGAGAAATATATATTTCAATGAATATAGCTTATATAATAAGCAGAAAGGAAGCTTAAAATGTATCAGGAAGGTTTTTGGATTTATCCTAGAACTTAGATTAGAATCATCTTCAGCATCCAAGAAGATGGCATCCCAAAACCTCAAAAAACCATCATGCCTAGAATCCAATTAAAAAAGATTTTCAAATGTAAGAAAATCCACAGGACTCCACAATATGGTTTTCGATAAACGTGGATGTTTGTTTGTTTTGTTTCTTTGGCCGCGCCGCGTGGCCCTGGCCGTGAAAGCACCGAGTCCTAAGCACTGGACCGCCAGGGAATTCCCTAAGTGGGGGGAATTAGAGATGTGGGGCTTGACTTTTTCTTCTTCTTCTTCTTCTTCTTCGGTAGCTAAGATCTACAAGCGAACGATGGCTGTTGATCAATGTGCTCTCTGTGTTAGGAAGGAAATAACTGTAAAAATGAAAAGCAGCCTTGCCTTAGAACCTACATATCACACCAAGGAAAATAGTCCTTCTGATTCAATTTAGAAGATATCACTTAAAATGTTGAATTGGTGAAATGTCTACCTAGTTTAAAAATTAGAAAGAATAAAACACTGAAAAGCAGCCCCCTAGATAACCACTGTGGTTGCTTGTTTATAGGAGGCATCATTTCTAAAACGTATTTCTAAAATGTTTATATTCAAAACTGTCAAGTGGCCAACTGTATTCAGAGAGGCAATAAAAGAAAGAAAACGGAGTATGACTTTTCTGATAAGCTGCCTTTCCTGGTGATCCCCTGTTCTGGCCTTACTTTCCTTCTTAGTCTGTTAATGTAAGGGTTTGCTACCATCAACTTGGTTTTGCCCTGCTCTGAGCAGGTTTCCCTCTGTGCTGTTTCTGCTTTAATTGAAAATCTTTGGTTCCCATCAGCATTCCATTGCAAACTCCGTTTTTCTTGAGAGCTCCTCTATGCTTTCCCTCTTCATTCTTACATTTTCTCCCATCTCTTGGTGCCTGTTGGCCTGTGCTACTGAAAACCATCCTAAACTTCCTTACGCTCGACTCTGTGCCTCCCTGTAGAGCCCAGTACTCTCCATCCTCTCTCCCTATTCTCTCTTTTCAACTAGTCGAAATCCTAGTGGAGGGAGACCATTAGAGATGAAACATCTTGGTATATATTGCTAGTTTTCTATGTCCCCTGACTTTTCTATGTTTCTGTTGAAACACTCTTGAGAAGTGTCTGATTTCGTTTTCTACATGGGTACCCTTTAAGGCTCAATACTGGAAAAGAAGGGGATCAGAGTGATCAACCCAACGTGGTATCCTAACGTAACAGTTAAGGAAAGCAACAGGCTTTGTGAGACAGCCAGTGATTTGTCCAAAGTCACACAGATAGTAAACGTCAAAGTCAAAAGTGAAATTAGGTCTCCAGACGTGTAGTTCAATACTTTCCCTCATTATTCCATGCTATTTTGAATCTCCTACTCAATTTAGGGGCAAAAGAAATCGAACGCAAAACTTTCCAAAGTTTCTTTTCTTACCTGACATGGTCAGAGAAGAGGAAGCATCCACTGCAGGTACCAGGGATGAGGAGACAACACTAGAGGATGTCCGAGTGGCTGCAGCTGAACGGCGCACGTGTCCAGTACAGAGGTCACTGGTTACTGGTCCAAACAGCTCCACGGAAACCCCAAGACTCTACCAAGTGGTAGTAGGTTTGGTAGGAGAGTGATGTCACAAAGCAGGCAGTTGAAAGGTATGAGAGAGCCAATAGGGAGGTCCGATCCCCAACAGGAAGGCGGGCTTGGGTGAAGAGAGTGTAGGAGAGCTAAAACAACACCTGAGTTTCTGAGCTCTGGGGAGGAAATCCTAGAAGACAGATTTACCTCCCCCAGGCTCTTCCATTAGGGAAATCATTGCCACATTTCTTACAGACGTTCATTAATACACTGAACTAAGAGTTACTTATATTCTACAGAGTATTCTATTTTATGTATCATATACTTAGAGCTATATAGATCTTCTTTAATTAATAATCCTTAGGAAGGAAAGAGCCATCTAGTTTGAACTATTACAGTTGTTCTGAAATCATATGTGTCTAATGAGTGAACTGATAGCAGCTTTTAAGGAGCCAAAGTAGGGATTAAGAAGCTCTTTTTGTAACTTGGTTCAAGAGTAGGGTGAAGTTTGTTGAGTGTACCTTGTGGAGAATGTTGTGGTCCAAGGCTCTTCTCTTTTAGTTTCTTCTCCTTGACTCCTACCTTCCTTGGGCTGGGCTAGGCTGGGGGCCAGGTTGGACTTGCGACTTAACATTTCTCTTCCGCTTTCTCTTTTTTTTTTTTCTTCCATTATGGGCATTGCTTCGAGGACAAGCCTTGATCTTGCATTGGACGTTACTTCCTGTCACCTTCCAGCAGCAGGAGTCTTCTTTTCAGTGCTTGATGCTTCACGAAATAGACTCTGCCCGTTGGCAGCAAATACCAGAGAGCTAGGAGACAGAGCTGGTTGCAGACCTTTCCTCTTCCAGCCTTTGGTTGCAATTGTTTGGCCCATAATTTGCTAGCTCTAGTTCCTTGGGCCACACAGGTATCCTGCCATCTCCAGCTCTTGTTATATGTGAGAGACATTCTGAACACTGTCCCTTTTTCTTTGCACAGAAGTATATACAGTGTGGCAGTTACTGTAATCTCCTCCGCCTTGCAAACAGCCACTCTAGAATCTTGGACCTCTAGGACTCTCTGTCTTGCATGCTTGGGGGCAAGGCCAAGCAAAATGAAGAGGAGAATAATTAGAGAAAGAGGAGGACGTTGGTGGAGAATTGGGAGCAGGTAAGGTGAAAGGGCACAGGAGAAAAGAGATGCATGTAGACTTTTTGGTTTCTGTGGGAAACAGGTTGACACACTTGGGCCTCATTTGGTATTAACAGAACAGAGAGTTAAAGATCTAAGTAGCTAGATAGTGTGCAGCAACTGCCATGAAGTCTGTACACTGAAGAGAAGAGTCTCACATCTAGTTTTCATTTTGTTTTATGTCATAGTACCTTATTTATAGCATTCACTGGTGTGTTTGTAGAATACAGATGTTTTCAAATGCTCTGGTTTTGTCTACATGGTTATCTCCTTGTCCTGTTTGTAAGGAATCCAACATTGTAAGACATATTGCATGTTTTTCTCTTGACGATTGTTGACCTTGAAGCGTCATGAACTAACTTGAGCTGTTGGATTCTGTGGAGAAACGTTCAAAAGGGTCTGTGAAAAAGGCACTGTGGTGAGTCGCATTATGCACCCGAGCGTAAGGAGCAAGATATCTGCCACCAGCCCAGCTTGGCCTGGATTGCCTCTGTTTTAGTTCCCCTGGTTAGTGCTTTTCTCCCTAACCACTCTTGTGACTGTGATAATGTGAGTAAGGGCGGAGTTGCTAATGATCTATGTGTGAGGTAAGCTGGTTTGAGGGAGGAAATCTATGGACCTAGTCATTTTCCTTGGTGGTAAGCTTTCAGGGGTGCAGAGATGGATCTTCCTGGGGCCTTTTCTGGTCCCAGGAAGATATCGCATAGATGGGACCTCCCAAGACACACATTGAATCTTTAGGCCTGTTTTTCCTATTATGAGGTACGAACGAGTTTCTTCACTGATGGGGATGATGCTTATCTGAGAAGAAATTGTGAAAGGTGGTGTAGTGTAGAGGTGTGGCTTAAGCTTTTAAGTTTTCCTCCAGGTTTTTCCCCTAAGCTTCCTACTTCGGACGGCCTACTTACATGATACTAGTAGGTGATGTCCGGCTAACAACTTCCTAAATATACCTGCAAGCCAGATCAGTGTCTCTTTTCTCTGTATTCCCATGGAAATCAAGAGTCCCGCCGAATTTTCCATCGAAACAGTTGATTTGTGTTGTCTCTAGGAATTCTAAAGGGCGTACCGTTGCTTCCTAACCGGTGTCATTTGGGAGATCCGCCTCTGTACGTTCAAATGATTAATTTTGAGACTTTGCTCATGTGTGCAGTAAACCCTTGAATTCCCTAAGACCTTCCTTTCCTCCATCTCCTACCCCATTAAGCCCGCTTCAGTTCATCTCCTGAATTTCTTTGGAATCTGTCAGCCAGCTCTTCCTCAACTTCCTAATACTGAACTTGCCTGTCTGTTGCGATTAGGTCCTAACTGGTGTCCATATATCTTGTTTCCTTCCAATCCACTCTTCACACAAGAAACCTTCAAAGCAAGTTGGAACGTTGCTCATAAACATCGCTCACAAGCATTGTTTTGAGAATAGAAAACACACTGTTGGCCTTTAAGACTCTGCGTGGTCTAGAATCCTCTCTGCTTCTCTAGCCCCATCTTGTGCCACTTTTGCCCTCACTTTCTATGCTTCAGATACACTGAATTAACCTTAGTTCTCACTCATCTGACAGAAGTCAGTTCAGATACTATTTTTCACTGTGATTCCTAGCATTAAGGAATTTGATTATCAGGTTTTTTATGAGGACTATTTCATCAGGGGTACAGAAGTTCTGGCCATCTCTGGTTTTGGATATCCCTTATTTGTTGAGACCTTTGCGTTGTTTGGTTGCCTTTTGTCTGTTTTCCAGATGGGAAAACAGGAACAAGGGAAGTATAGGTTATTACTAGGTGGGGTTGAACAAGTGGAGCAGCAAACTGCAAAGCAGAAAGAAGAGGGACGTACTATAGAGGGATATGACTTCCATTCTCAAGGCGCCTGCATCCTGTGCAGGGAGACAGCCTAACATAAAATGTGCCTAACAACAAATATATTGACTTCTTACTAAAAATCTCCAGTTCATAGAACCGAGGGGTTTGTACCTTCTCCTTTAAAAGTGATAGTCCTGGGACTTCCCCGGTGGTCCCGTGGTGAAGACTCTGCGCTTCCAATGCAGCAGGCGTGGGTTCAATCCCTGGTTGGGGAGCTAAGATCCCACATGCTGCGCAGCCAAAGAAATTTTTGTCGAACGTTATACTCCTGTATTGTTGGCTTTAGTGGTTTAGATTTTGTTGTACTGTTAAGAAGATTTCAGTTTATTTACCGGGAACAAACAACACATAATGTAAAAATAGTTTCCCAGAAACGATTTCCATCATTCTCTTCTTCCCTTTCTCCCGCAGACTGGTGTTTCACCTTGACAAGTTCTCTGTCATTCCATAGGAAAGCTGTCTGGCTTGGAGGTTGCAATCCCAGGGAATTTTTCATCAGCGGGGAAGTCTCCATCACTACAGAGGAATCAAGGGAGAAGTCAGTCCCTGGTAAGTGAGATGCTCCCCCTAAACACCAACACAGCAGTCGTGTACCTTTCAAGGGGTTCAGGGGCAAGATGGGCAAGGCATTTCTACTAACTCTTCTTAAGGATCACGGACAGTGCCCTATGCTACGAGGTAAGCGGTGACTGCTGTAGTTCTTACTGGTGATCCTTTCCTGTCACTGATTCTCGGCCTTCTTTGTATTTCATAGGACTGTTGTCAGTCCAATACAAAATGAGTCTTATTTTTAAAAACCTGAAATGTTTTACAGAGCCTAGCATTCTCATATAGGGTCCTTTCCATTCTCCCCACTTTCCCGAGAGGCCAAGAACACTTCACACCATGAACTAGGAGAGGGGGTAGAGCCCTTTCTGATGAAATACATCAACAAAGACAGAGCCTTAGCCTGCTTGCTCTCTGGACAGGATCTCGGACCACAAGGTCTTCAATCCTGGTATAAATGAAGGAAGTGAGGACAGTTCAACTGGCACTCTGATAACAAGAGTTCGGAAACACCTTCCAAAGAGACTATAGCAGTAGATGAGGGAAGGGAGTGCTACAGTGTGGCAGTACAGGGGGAATGATCGGCTACAGCAGTGAAAAGTGTGGTACCGATTGGTGTGCTCTCGGGGTTCTTGTACATGTAGCATAGATGACCTCTACAGTGGCCCTCCCACCTTCCCACCTGCATTAGGTGTTCTTTTTTTTTGTAATTTATGTTTATGTATTTATTTACTGTTTGAACTTATTTATTCTACGTATTTATTTTTTTGGCTGCACTGGGTCTCTCATTGCTGTGCACGGGCTTTCTCTAGTTGGCGGCTAGCGGGGGCTACTCTCGGTTGCGGTGTGCGGGCATCTCATCGCGGTGGCTTCTCTTGTTGCGGAGCATGGGCTGTAGGCACGTGGGCTTCGGTAGTTGAGGCTCACGGGCTCTAGAATGCAGGCTCCGTCGTTGTGGCACATGCGCTTAGTTGCTGCACGGCATGTGGGATCTTCGCAGACCAGGGCTCGAACCCGTGTCCCCTGCATTGGCAGGCGCCACCAGGGAAGCCCTAGGTGTTCTCATATAGAGTCTAAAAACAGAGAGCACTGAGAGAAGGTAGTGGTTATTAAAGGCTCAGGATCTAAATTCTACCTGTCTCTACACCCCTTCCCAGCTGTCGATTTGACCCCATTTTTGAATGCTGACCTCATTGTTCAACTTTTCTCTGCCGTCTGTATACTCACCTTGAAAACTTGTTTCTGTGATGCGTTGAGCAGACACAGGGTGGCAGACTGCAGAGGTGGAAGCTGGTGGTCGGATATTTGTGGGCTGAATCTCCTTCAGTCCCATTCCCATTTCTGGTTGCCCAGAGGCCCTACTTCCTGTGTGTGACGCCGAGCCGTAGGATTGCGGGCAGGAGCCAAGTTCTCCATACAGTAAAGACCCCAGTGTGCCTTGGTTATAGTAATATACCTGGCTTCCTTCCTGGCAGGGAAGTGACAGGCGGCTATGCCCCTGCTTTGTTCGTGGGCCTCCTGATCCAGCAGTTCCCTTGGCTCTGCCCCTGTCGTCAGCTGCCCCTAGGATAACTCTGAGCCCTAGCCACTTCTCTGGTAGATTTCCCTATTCCCCCACTACAGTCACACCTGAATAAGGCAACTCAGACCTTTCAGAGATGTGTCCTGAACCTCTTGTTTTCTGAAATACCTATCTGGTGGTTGTGAGACTTAAGGCCAGCGTCCCCGAGAGACTTTTTCTATTTCTCCTAGTAAACCTAGACTCATCTTCTGTCACCTTCAACTCTACTCCAATTGTGTTCTTTCAACCCAGACCTCTGACCCTGCTTTTTACTTCTGCCATTTCATCCTCGCTCCTGCTTCCTTTCCTAAATCCATACGTCTCTTTTGGCCTTCCTAGCCCTGGGCCAAGTTCCTTCCTCTTTGCTCAGTTTTTACCCCTTTCCTTCATTCTCCCATCCAACTTTCAGTCCTTCCTTTCTCACGCCCCAGTTAGCAGCATCTGAAAATTCGAAAGGTTTGTTACTCGTCTATTAATTGTATTCCATTTACTTATTCAGTTCTATACCTGTCTTACCTGTGTATGGAAGAACAGCTGGTAGCCAAGGTGGCACCAAGAATCCTAGCAGCTCTCACTTGACGTATCCGTAGTAGTCGGCAATTTCCATTTCGTTTTCCCTCTCGGTGAAAAATTGCAGCTTGCCCGAAGAGGTGTATCTGGCAGCATTCTCCCGTTGTTGTTGAGCCCGCCTCTTCATGGCCTCTCGCTCTGGCCTCTGCTCTTGTTCGATGGGCTTTGACATGACTGGCTCAGGCACGTTGGGTTCCCTCCATGGAACTCGTTGCTTGCTGAAGTCTTGGAGTAGAAATTGGGTTTGGAGCTTGGGTGGGGACTGGCGCTTATTCACAGCAGGGGGAACAGGCTCCCCCGCTGGAGAGGAGCGCCAGATGAAGTTTTGGAGGGTGCAGGCCTAGGAGCAGCAGACTGAGGGACACGAGGCTGGGTATGGTTGGTCCAAGCCGGTTGGGTTGGGTTGGTCACAGTTGGCTGAGCTGGTTTGGCGGGGCCTGGCAAAGAGGCAGGAGCTGGCTGGGATGAATTGGCTGCAGCAGGTTGAGCTGAGTCAGTAGAACCAGGCTGGGCACGGTAAGCCCCAGCAGGCCGATGTGAGGCCAGAGACTGTGGCCTCCGAGGAGCGGGTCGAGCTTGAGGCTTGTCCCAGGCAGAAAAAGGCAGAGGTATCAACTTGACCTTCCCAGGAGGAGGCCGCTCATACTGGGCTGGAGACGGACACTCTGTTTCAGCACTGCTGTCTGGTTTCTGGGCTTGGACTTGCGTTTTCTCAGGACCCTTCCCCTCACGTGGGGTATGCCGCCATGGCTGGATAGCTGGGGGTGGCTGGGGGTCTTTGGGGTTGCTTGACTTTCCCAAGAGCCGACAGGAAGAGAGCCCAGTTTTCGTCTCATTCTTCTTCCCCAGCGCATGAAGAACCTTCACAGACTCCAGCATGCGCACGCCAAGGGAGGTTCGAGGCTTTTGAAAGCTCTGTTGGAGAAGCTCAGTTTGGTGTTCCTTTCGCTTCGTGTGGGGGATTGCTGGCTTCTCTTCTGCCTTGACTTTGTTCCCTGACTGCTTGTTCTCCTCAGCCTTGTTTCTCCCTCTGGTCCTTTTGGTCTTTTCCTGCCCGTGGCTCTTAGTTTTGCTGATCTTTCTGGATGCAGCTTTCTGAGGTTTGCCTTGAGAGTGCTTGGCCGTGTTCACAGGAGCCCTGTCACTGACTGCAGCGTGGCATGTAACCACTTCTCCCCCTAACGGGCACTCTGGATTCTTTGGCTGGATTTTGGCCTTGGGAGCGCCACTGATAGGCTCAGAGGCTTTCTGTTTGTTCTTCCTGGGTTGATCAGAGGGAACCTTTATGACACTTGGCTTTTCCTGCACCTGATTCACCTTAATGGCTCTGGTGTCTTTAGCTTTGATCACGTTGGGACCTTGGGATTGATCAAGATCTTTCAAAGGATTAAAGAGCTGGGGAAGGTGAATATCCTCCGCCAGTGTAGTAATGTCTGCAAGACCACTGCTAGGTTCAATCCCATTTTCAAGTGTCCCTAGGTCCTGACGACTCCGGCTGTTCTCTCCCAGATCAGCATTTTCAGAACCAGGCTGCTCCTCTTGGCTGAGGGGATCGGTGCAGGCCAGCGGCTGGTGAATATCAGGGATTCCTAAAGGGAGTAGTGGAGGATCTTGGTTCTCTGTTGGGATCTGGTAGGCATCCAGAGGCTTTGAAAGCTTGGTTTTGATATCATCCACGTGCTTACTCTCTATTTGTCCCTGGCTTGGAGCTGGAGGCAGGGCCAGGAGACGCCTGGCACTCTGGACTGGAGCTGTCACTGAAATGTCCCCAAGTTCAGATGGTGGGTTACTCTCAAGTATGTGGCTGTTTCTGCTACTGCAGGACTTGGGGAGTTCTTGACTTTGTGTCACACAAAACGTCTGGCTTGGAGGTTGCAATCCCAGGGAATTTTTCATCACCAGGGGGGAGGTCTCCATCCCTACAAAGGGATCAAGGGAGAAGTCAGTCCCTGGTAAGTGAGATGCTCCCCCTAAACACCAACACAGCAGTCGTGTACCTTTCAAGGGGTTCAGGGGCAAGATGGGCAAGGCATTTCTACTAACTCTTCTTAAGGATCATGGACAGTGCCCTATGCTACGAGGTAAGCGGTGACTGTTGTAATTCTTACTGGTGAGCCTTTCCTGTCGCTGATTCTCGGCTCGCTTTGTATTTCATAGGACTGTTATAAGTCCAATACAAAATGAGTCTTATTTTTAAAAACCTGAAATGTTTTACAAAGCCTAGCATTCTCATATAGGGTCCTTTCCATTCTCCCCACTTTCCCGAGAGGCCAAGAACACGTCACACCATGAACTAGGAGAGGGGGTAGAGCCCTTGCTGATGAAATACATCAACAAAGACAGAGTCTTAGCCTGCTTGCTCTCTGGACAGGATCTCGGACCACAAGGTCTTCAATCCTGGTATAAATGAAGGAAGTGAGGACAGTTCAACTGGCACTCACATAACAAGAGTTCTGAAACACCTTCCGAAGAGACTATAGCAGTAGATGAGGGAAGGGAGTGCTACAGTGTGGCAGTACAGGGGGAACGATCGGCTACAGCAGTGAAAAGTGTGGTACCGATTGGTGTGCTCTCGGCGTTCTTGTACATGTAGCATAGATGACCTCTACAGTGGCCCTCCCACCTTCCCACCTGCATTAGGTGTTCTTTTTTTTGTAATTTATGTTTATGTATTTATTTACTGTTTGAACTTATTTATTCTACGTATTTATTTTTTTGGCTGCACTGGGTCTCTCATTGCTGTGCACGGGCTTTCTCTAGTTGGCGGCTAGCGGGGGCTACTCTCGGTTGCGGTGTGCGGGCTTCTCATCGCGGTGGCTTCTCTTGTTGCGGAGCATGGGCTGTAGGCACGTGGGCTTCGGTAGTTGAGGCTCACGGGCTCTAGAATGCAGGCTCCGTCGTTGTGGCACATGCGCTTAGTTGCTGCACGGCATGTGGGATCTTCGCAGACCAGGGCTCGAACCCGTGTCCCCCGCATTGCATTGGCAGGCGGATTCTTAACCACGGCGCCACCAGGGAAGCCCTAGGTGTTCTCATAGAGAGTCTAAAAACAGAGGGCACTGAGCGAAGGTAGTGGTTATTAAAGGCTCAGGATCTAAATTCTACCTGCCTGTACACCCCTTCCCAGCTGTCGATTTGACCCCATTTTTGAGTGCCGACCTCATTCTTCAACTTTCTCTGGCGTTTGTTATACTCACCTTGAAAACTTGTTTCTGTGATGCGTTGAGCAGACACAGGGTGGCAGACTGCAGAGGTGGAAGCTGGTGGTCGGATATTTGTGGGCTGAATCTCCTTCAGTCCCATTCCCATTTCTGGTTGCCCAGAGGCCCGACTTCCTGTGTATGACGCCGAGCCGTAGGATTGCGGGCAGGAGCCAAGTTCTCCATACAGTAAAGACCCCAGTGTGCCTTGGTTATAGTAATATACCTGGCTTCCGTCCTGGCAGGGAAGTGGCAGGCGGCTCTGCCCCTGATTTGGAATCTGAGATGGTGTTCCCTGAGCAAGGCTGGCAGAAAGCGATGGATGTAGAGGGACCATGTTCTTGGCGTCTGAAGTTTTATCATACTGGGCTGCCAGAAACATGGAGGAGGCAGCTGTGTGGCGGTCAGTGAGTGCCAGAGTAAAGTCTCCGAGTGAAGAAGAATTCTTTTCAGTGCTTGCTGTGATGTCCCACTCAAGAACACCTGGATAGGAAGCAGCTGAAGTGGAGATCTGGCTGTGGTCAGTAACTCCAGATAACATAGTCGTGCTAGAATGTTGGTAAAGGTAGGCACTACCCATGAGTGTCTGGAAAGGGGTACCAGTAGCCGATGCCGAACTGACGGCAGGGGCAGAGACTCTGGAGAAGTTGCAGACACTTCGTGTTAGGGAAGTTGCATTGCTCACCACAGGAGGAGAATGCTGCAGAGAATTTAGAGTTCCAAGTAGAGATGGATGTTGGAAATTTTCTGTAAGAACAAGAGGGTCATGAAAAACTCAGGGAGGTTGAGAAATTCTCACTACGTTTGAGGAACGGCATCATCTGAAGGTTCTTGCTATCAGGACACCTCTACTATCACTACTTCCTGAGAAACCCAAAATCAGACAGTTAATGATGGCTGTAAGGACTGAGCAGTTTTCCACTCTTCTCTATTAACTGCCTGTGCTCCCATCTTGGGCACAGACGGGCAGAAGAGCCAAGTGGTGTGGTTCAGAGATTGTTCTCTAGGCTGGAAGCAACCTTCTCCCTGCCCTGTCTTTCCCTTCAGCCTGCACTCGTATTGACTTCTATGCTATTTCCTAGACTGGAAGCATTTTAGAACTAGGAGGCCCTTAGAGAACTTCGATGTTCTCAGTCTCATTTCGTGAGTAAGGAAACTGAGGCTCAGAGAGGTCGGGTTGACTTGTTCAAGTTCTCTCATTATGTTAGTATCATTACCAGGTTTCAGAACCTAAGTATCCTGACTTCCTTGCCAGGACTCCACTCTGAGCATGATACTGCCAGAAAGCAGGAGAAATAGAACTTATAATATAGGCATTTTTTTTGTCCATTAGAAAACAGTACGGCTGTTACCATTGTCGTCTTCAGTGTCTCCCTTTGCTTGTGCAGTTCCCACGCTATTACCTAGAGGTGACGTACAGCTCAGTCCAACTGGTGAATTGAAAGAGTCATTTTTGCCCTCTTCAAGCCTGGTTTCTCATCCTACCTCAAAATGATTACCCGAAAGTGGATTTCTTAAGTGCTTTTGGAAAGGGAAGAGTTATCTGATTACTTCAGATTCCTCACCTGTAAAGTGGTTATAACACCACCACCAATAATAATAGCAGTAATAATTAATAGATGAATAAGCTGATCTATTGCGTATGATTTATATGGAGGAAGATACAATAAGTTCTAGAAAGACAAAGAAAAATCATGACAAGCATATTACGTTAACGAAAAAGAAATCCATAGATATTAATGAAAACTGGGGTATGTGGCAAGTATCGAAGCCTAATGAATTTACTAACAAATGGCATTCTGTACCATCCATGCAATATTATGAAAGTGAATTTTGCCCACTCTATTTTAGTGAATACTATTAACCAGAAGACACGATGGAGGTGATAGAGGTGAATGAATTCCTAGCCAATGCATACAGACAGAGAAGGTATGTCAGTAAAAAATGCATAACAAGCAACAGAATGCAATAAATGTGCATGTATAGGTAGCCACAACACATATAGACAAGTATTTCAATGAAAACCGGTACGAAGCAGACAGCAAAATAATAAGTGTAAAAGAGTTTCATTATTGTGCTCCTTCATATTTTTACCCAGCAAGTAAGAGGTATTAAGCCTAGGAGAAATATATATTTCAATGAATATAGCTTATATAATAAGCAGAAAGGAAGCTTAAAATGTATCAGGAAGGTTTTTGGATTTATCCTAGAACTTAGATTAGAATCATCTTCAGCATCCAAGAAGATGGCATCCCAAAACCTCAAAAAACCATCATGCCTAGAATCCAATTAAAAAAGATTTTCAAATGTAAGAAAATCCACAGGACTCCACAATATGGTTTTCGATAAACGTGGATGTTTGTTTGTTTTGTTTCTTTGGCCGCGCCGCGTGGCCCTGGCCGTGAAAGCACCGAGTCCTAAGCACTGGACCGCCAGGGAATTCCCTAAGTGGGGGGAATTAGAGATGTGGGGCTTGACTTTTTCTTCTTCTTCTTCTTCTTCTTTGGTAGCTAAGATCTACAAGCGAACGATGGCTGTTGATCAATGTGCTCTCTGTGTTAGGAAGGAAATAACTGTAAAAATGAAAAGCAGCCTTGCCTTAGAACCTACATATCACACCAAGGAAAATAGTCCTTCTGATTCAATTTAGAAGATATCACTTAAAATGTTGAATTGGTGAAATGTCTACCTAGTTTAAAAATTAGAAAGAATAAAACACTGAAAAGCAGCCCCCTAGATAACCACTGTGGTTGCTTGTTTATAGGAGGCATCATTTCTAAAACGTATTTCTAAAATGTTTATATTCAAAACTGTCAAGTGGCCAACTGTATTCAGAGAGGCAATAAAAGAAAGAAAACGGAGTATGACTTTTCTGATAAGCTGCCTTTCCTGGTGATCCCCTGTTCTGGCCTTACTTTCCTTCTTAGTCTGTTAATGTAAGGGTTTGCTACCATCAACTTGGTTTTGCCCTGCTCTGAGCAGGTTTCCCTCTGTGCTGTTTCTGCTTTAATTGAAAATCTTTGGTTCCCATCAGCATTCCATTGCAAACTCCGTTTTTCTTGAGAGCTCCTCTATGCTTTCCCTCTTCATTCTTACATTTTCTCCCATCTCTTGGTGCCTGTTGGCCTGTGCTACTGAAAACCATCCTAAACTTCCTTACGCTCGACTCTGTGCCTCCCTGTAGAGCCCAGTACTCTCCATCCTCTCTCCCTATTCTCTCTTTTCAACTAGTCGAAATCCTAGTGGAGGGAGACCATTAGAGATGAAACATCTTGGTATATATTGCTAGTTTTCTATGTCCCCTGACTTTTCTATGTTTCTGTTGAAACACTCTTGAGAAGTGTCTGATTTCGTTTTCTACATGGGTACCCTTTAAGGCTCAATACTGGAAAAGAAGGGGATCAGAGTGATCAACCCAACGTGGTATCCTAACGTAACAGTTAAGGAAAGCAACAGGCTTTGTGAGACAGCCAGTGATTTGTCCAAAGTCACACAGATAGTAAACGTCAAAGTCAAAACTGAAATTAGGTCTCCAGACGTGTAGTTCAATACTTTCCCTCATTATTCCATGCTATTTTGAATCTCCTACTCAATTTAGGGGCAAAAGAAATCGAACGCAAAACTTTCCAAAGTTTCTTTTCTTACCTGACATGGTCAGAGAAGAGGAAGCATCCACTGCAGGTACCAGGGATGAGGAGACAACACTAGAGGATGTCCGAGTGGCTGCAGCTGAACGGCGCACGTGTCCAGTACAGAGGTCACTGGTTACTGGTCCAAACAGCTCCACGGAAACCCCAAGACTCTACCAAGTGGTAGTAGGTTTGGTAGGAGAGTGATGTCACAAAGCAGGCAGTTGAAAGGTATGAGAGAGCCAATAGGGAGGTCCGATCCCCAACAGGAAGGCGGGCTTGGGTGAAGAGAGTGTAGGAGAGCTAAAACAACACCTGAGTTTCTGAGCTCTGGGGAGGAAATCCTAGAAGACAGATTTACCTCCCCCAGGCTCTTCCATTAGGGAAATCATTGCCACATTTCTTACAGACGTTCATTAATACACTGAACTAAGAGTTACTTATATTCTACAGAGTATTCTATTTTATGTATCATATACTTAGAGCTATATAGATCTTCTTTAATTAATAATCCTTAGGAAGGAAAGAGCCATCTAGTTTGAACTATTACAGTTGTTCTGAAATCATATGTGTCTAATGAGTGAACTGATAGCAGCTTTTAAGGAGCCAAAGTAGGGATTAAGAAGCTCTTTTTGTAACTTGGTTCAAGAGTAGGGTGAAGTTTGTTGAGTGTACCTTGTGGAGAATGTTGTGGTCCAAGGCTCTTCTCTTTTAGTTTCTTCTCCTTGACTCCTACCTTCCTTGGGCTGGGCTAGGCTGGGGGCCAGGTTGGACTTGCGACTTAACATTTCTCTTCCGCTTTCTCTTTTTTTTTTTTCTTCCATTATGGGCATTGCTTCGAGGACAAGCCTTGATCTTGCATTGGACGTTACTTCCTGTCACCTTCCAGCAGCAGGAGTCTTCTTTTCAGTGCTTGATGCTTCACGAAATAGACTCTGCCCGTTGGCAGCAAATACCAGAGAGCTAGGAGACAGAGCTGGTTGCAGACCTTTCCTCTTCCAGCCTTTGGTTGCAATTGTTTGGCCCATAATTTGCTAGCTCTAGTTCCTTGGGCCACACAGGTATCCTGCCATCTCCAGCTCTTGTTATATGTGAGAGACATTCTGAACACTGTCCCTTTTTCTTTGCACAGAAGTATATACAGTGTGGCAGTTACTGTAATCTCCTCCGCCTTGCAAACAGCCACTCTAGAATCTTGGACCTCTAGGACTCTCTGTCTTGCATGCTTGGGGGCAAGGCCAAGCAAAATGAAGAGGAGAATAATTAGAGAAAGAGGAGGACGTTGGTGGAGAATTGGGAGCAGGTAAGGTGAAAGGGCACAGGAGAAAAGAGATGCATGTAGACTTTTTGGTTTCTGTGGGAAACAGGTTGACACACTTGGGCCTCATTTGGTATTAACAGAACAGAGAGTTAAAGATCTAAGTAGCTAGATAGTGTGCAGCAACTGCCATGAAGTCTGTACACTGAAGAGAAGAGTCTCACATCTAGTTTTCATTTTGTTTTATGTCATAGTACCTTATTTATAGCATTCACTGGTGTGTTTGTAGAATACAGATGTTTTCAAATGCTCTGGTTTTGTCTACATGGTTATCTCCTTGTCCTGTTTGTAAGGAATCCAACATTGTAAGACATATTGCATGTTTTTCTCTTGACGATTGTTGACCTTGAAGCGTCATGAACTAACTTGAGCTGTTGGATTCTGTGGAGAAACGTTCAAAAGGGTCTGTGAAAAAGGCACTGTGGTGAGTCGCATTATGCACCCGAGCGTAAGGAGCAAGATATCTGCCACCAGCCCAGCTTGGCCTGGATTGCCTCTGTTTTAGTTCCCCTGGTTAGTGCTTTTCTCCCTAACCACTCTTGTGACTGTGATAATGTGAGTAAGGGCGGAGTTGCTAATGATCTATGTGTGAGGTAAGCTGGTTTGAGGGAGGAAATCTATGGACCTAGTCATTTTCCTTGGTGGTAAGCTTTCAGGGGTGCAGAGATGGATCTTCCTGGGGCCTTTTCTGGTCCCAGGAAGATATCGCATAGATGGGACCTCCCAAGACACACATTGAATCTTTAGGCCTGTTTTTCCTATTATGAGGTACGAACGAGTTTCTTCACTGATGGGGATGATGCTTATCTGAGAAGAAATTCTTCACTGATGGGGATGATGCTTATCTGAGAAGAAATTGTGAAAGGTGGTGTAGTGTAGAGGTGTGGCTTAAGCTTTTAAGTTTTCCTCCAGGTTTTTCCCCTAAGCTTCCTACTTCGGACGGCCTACTTACATGATACTAGTAGGTGATGTCCGGCTAACAACTTCCTAAATATACCTGCAAGCCAGATCAGTGTCTCTTTTCTCTGTATTCCCATGGAAATCAAGAGTCCCGCCGAATTTTCCATCGAAACAGTTGATTTGTGTTGTCTCTAGGAATTCTAAAGGGCGTACCGTTGCTTCCTAACCGGTGTCATTTGGGAGATCCGCCTCTGTACGTTCAAATGATTAATTTTGAGACTTTGCTCATGTGTGCAGTAAACCCTTGAATTCCCTAAGACCTTCCTTTCCTCCATCTCCTACCCCATTAAGCCCGCTTCAGTTCATCTCCTGAATTTCTTTGGAATCTGTCAGCCAGCTCTTCCTCAACTTCCTAATACTGAACTTGCCTGTCTGTTGCGATTAGGTCCTAACTGGTGTCCATATATCTTGTTTCCTTCCAATCCACTCTTCACACAAGAAACCTTCAAAGCAAGTTGGAACGTTGCTCATAAACATCGCTCACAAGCATTGTTTTGAGAATAGAAAACACACTGTTGGCCTTTAAGACTCTGCGTGGTCTAGAATCCTCTCTGCTTCTCTAGCCCCATCTTGTGCCACTTTTGCCCTCACTTTCTATGCTTCAGATACACTGAATTAACCTTAGTTCTCACTCATCTGACAGAAGTCAGTTCAGATACTATTTTTCACTGTGATTCCTAGCATTAAGGAATTTGATTATCAGGTTTTTTATGAGGACTATTTCATCAGGGGTACAGAAGTTCTGGCCATCTCTGGTTTTGGATATCCCTTATTTGTTGAGACCTTTGCGTTGTTTGGTTGCCTTTTGTCTGTTTTCCAGATGGGAAAACAGGAACAAGGGAAGTATAGGTTATTACTAGGTGGGGTTGAACAAGTGGAGCAGCAAACTGCAAAGCAGAAAGAAGAGGGACGTACTATAGAGGGATATGACTTCCATTCTCAAGGCGCCTGCATCCTGTGCAGGGAGACAGCCTAACATAAAATGTGCCTAACAACAAATATATTGACTTCTTACTAAAAATCTCCAGTTCATAGAACCGAGGGGTTTGTACCTTCTCCTTTAAAAGTGATAGTCCTGGGACTTCCCCGGTGGTCCCGTGGTGAAGACTCTGCGCTTCCAATGCAGCAGGCGTGGGTTCAATCCCTGGTTGGGGAGCTAAGATCCCACATGCTGCGCAGCCAAAGAAATTTTTGTCGAACGTTATACTCCTGTATTGTTGGCTTTAGTGGTTTAGATTTTGTTGTACTGTTAAGAAGATTTCAGTTTATTTACCGGGAACAAACAACACATAATGTAAAAATAGTTTCCCAGAAACGATTTCCATCATTCTCTTCTTCCCTTTCTCCCGCAGACTGGTGTTTCACCTTGACAAGTTCTCTGTCATTCCATAGGAAAGCTGTCTGGCTTGGAGGTTGCAATCCCAGGGAATTTTTCATCAGCGGGGAAGTCTCCATCACTACAGAGGAATCAAGGGAGAAGTCAGTCCCTGGTAAGTGAGATGCTCCCCCTAAACACCAACACAGCAGTCGTGTACCTTTCAAGGGGTTCAGGGGCAAGATGGGCAAGGCATTTCTACTAACTCTTCTTAAGGATCACGGACAGTGCCCTATGCTACGAGGTAAGCGGTGACTGCTGTAGTTCTTACTGGTGATCCTTTCCTGTCACTGATTCTCGGCCTTCTTTGTATTTCATAGGACTGTTGTCAGTCCAATACAAAATGAGTCTTATTTTTAAAAACCTGAAATGTTTTACAGAGCCTAGCATTCTCATATAGGGTCCTTTCCATTCTCCCCACTTTCCCGAGAGGCCAAGAACACTTCACACCATGAACTAGGAGAGGGGGTAGAGCCCTTTCTGATGAAATACATCAACAAAGACAGAGCCTTAGCCTGCTTGCTCTCTGGACAGGATCTCGGACCACAAGGTCTTCAATCCTGGTATAAATGAAGGAAGTGAGGACAGTTCAACTGGCACTCTGATAACAAGAGTTCGGAAACACCTTCCAAAGAGACTATAGCAGTAGATGAGGGAAGGGAGTGCTACAGTGTGGCAGTACAGGGGGAATGATCGGCTACAGCAGTGAAAAGTGTGGTACCGATTGGTGTGCTCTCGGGGTTCTTGTACATGTAGCATAGATGACCTCTACAGTGGCCCTCCCACCTTCCCACCTGCATTAGGTGTTCTTTTTTTTTGTAATTTATGTTTATGTATTTATTTACTGTTTGAACTTATTTATTCTACGTATTTATTTTTTTGGCTGCACTGGGTCTCTCATTGCTGTGCACGGGCTTTCTCTAGTTGGCGGCTAGCGGGGGCTACTCTCGGTTGCGGTGTGCGGGCATCTCATCGCGGTGGCTTCTCTTGTTGCGGAGCATGGGCTGTAGGCACGTGGGCTTCGGTAGTTGAGGCTCACGGGCTCTAGAATGCAGGCTCCGTCGTTGTGGCACATGCGCTTAGTTGCTGCACGGCATGTGGGATCTTCGCAGACCAGGGCTCGAACCCGTGTCCCCTGCATTGGCAGGCGCCACCAGGGAAGCCCTAGGTGTTCTCATATAGAGTCTAAAAACAGAGAGCACTGAGAGAAGGTAGTGGTTATTAAAGGCTCAGGATCTAAATTCTACCTGTCTCTACACCCCTTCCCAGCTGTCGATTTGACCCCATTTTTGAATGCTGACCTCATTGTTCAACTTTTCTCTGCCGTCTGTATACTCACCTTGAAAACTTGTTTCTGTGATGCGTTGAGCAGACACAGGGTGGCAGATTGCAGAGGTGGAAGCTGGTGGTCGGATATTTGTGGGCTGAATCTCCTTCAGTCCCATTCCCATTTCTGGTTGCCCAGAGGCCCTACTTCCTGTGTGTGACGCCGAGCCGTAGGATTGCGGGCAGGAGCCAAGTTCTCCATACAGTAAAGACCCCAGTGTGCCTTGGTTATAGTAATATACCTGGCTTCCTTCCTGGCAGGGAAGTGACAGGCGGCTATGCCCCTGCTTTGTTCGTGGGCCTCCTGATCCAGCAGTTCCCTTGGCTCTGCCCCTGTCGTCAGCTGCCCCTAGGATAACTCTGAGCCCTAGCCACTTCTCTGGTAGATTTCCCTATTCCCCCACTACAGTCACACCTGAATAAGGCAACTCAGACCTTTCAGAGATGTGTCCTGAACCTCTTGTTTTCTGAAATACCTATCTGGTGGTTGTGAGACTTAAGGCCAGCGTCCCCGAGAGACTTTTTCTATTTCTCCTAGTAAACCTAGACTCATCTTCTGTCACCTTCAACTCTACTCCAATTGTGTTCTTTCAACCCAGACCTCTGACCCTGCTTTTTACTTCTGCCATTTCATCCTCGCTCCTGCTTCCTTTCCTAAATCCATACGTCTCTTTTGGCCTTCCTAGCCCTGGGCCAAGTTCCTTCCTCTTTGCTCAGTTTTTACCCCTTTCCTTCATTCTCCCATCCAACTTTCAGTCCTTCCTTTCTCACGCCCCAGTTAGCAGCATCTGAAAATTCGAAAGGTTTGTTACTCGTCTATTAATTGTATTCCATTTACTTATTCAGTTCTATACCTGTCTTACCTGTGTATGGAAGAACAGCTGGTAGCCAAGGTGGCACCAAGAATCCTAGCAGCTCTCACTTGACGTATCCGTAGTAGTCGGCAATTTCCATTTCGTTTTCCCTCTCGGTGAAAAATTGCAGCTTGCCCGAAGAGGTGTATCTGGCAGCATTCTCCCGTTGTTGTTGAGCCCGCCTCTTCATGGCCTCTCGCTCTGGCCTCTGCTCTTGTTCGATGGGCTTTGACATGACTGGCTCAGGCACGTTGGGTTCCCTCCATGGAACTCGTTGCTTGCTGAAGTCTTGGAGTAGAAATTGGGTTTGGAGCTTGGGTGGGGACTGGCGCTTATTCACAGCAGGGGGAACAGGCTCCCGCTGGAGAGGAGCGCCAGATGAAGTTTTGGAGGGTGCAGGCCTAGGAGCAGCAGACTGAGGGACACGAGGCTGGGTATGGTTGGTCCAAGCCGGTTGGGTTGGGTTGGTCACAGTTGGCTGAGCTGGTTTGGCGGGGCCTGGCAAAGAGGCAGGAGCTGGCTGGGATGAATTGGCTGCAGCAGGTTGAGCTGAGTCAGTAGAACCAGGCTGGGCACGGTAAGCCCCAGCAGGCCGATGTGAGGCCAGAGACTGTGGCCTCCGAGGAGCGGGTCGAGCTTGAGGCTTGTCCCAGGCAGAAAAAGGCAGAGGTATCAACTTGACCTTCCCAGGAGGAGGCCGCTCATACTGGGCTGGAGACGGACACTCTGTTTCAGCACTGCTGTCTGGTTTCTGGGCTTGGACTTGCGTTTTCTCAGGACCCTTCCCCTCACGTGGGGTATGCCGCCATGGCTGGATAGCTGGGGGTGGCTGGGGGTCTTTGGGGTTGCTTGACTTTCCCAAGAGCCGACAGGAAGAGAGCCCAGTTTTCGTCTCATTCTTCTTCCCCAGCGCATGAAGAACCTTCACAGACTCCAGCATGCGCACGCCAAGGGAGGTTCGAGGCTTTTGAAAGCTCTGTTGGAGAAGCTCAGTTTGGTGTTCCTTTCGCTTCGTGTGGGGGATTGCTGGCTTCTCTTCTGCCTTGACTTTGTTCCCTGACTGCTTGTTCTCCTCAGCCTTGTTTCTCCCTCTGGTCCTTTTGGTCTTTTCCTGCCCGTGGCTCTTAGTTTTGCTGATCTTTCTGGATGCAGCTTTCTGAGGTTTGCCTTGAGAGTGCTTGGCCGTGTTCACAGGAGCCCTGTCACTGACTGCAGCGTGGCATGTAACCACTTCTCCCCCTAACGGGCACTCTGGATTCTTTGGCTGGATTTTGGCCTTGGGAGCGCCACTGATAGGCTCAGAGGCTTTCTGTTTGTTCTTCCTGGGTTGATCAGAGGGAACCTTTATGACACTTGGCTTTTCCTGCACCTGATTCACCTTAATGGCTCTGGTGTCTTTAGCTTTGATCACGTTGGGACCTTGGGATTGATCAAGATCTTTCAAAGGATTAAAGAGCTGGGGAAGGTGAATATCCTCCGCCAGTGTAGTAATGTCTGCAAGACCACTGCTAGGTTCAATCCCATTTTCAAGTGTCCCTAGGTCCTGACGACTCCGGCTGTTCTCTCCCAGATCAGCATTTTCAGAACCAGGCTGCTCCTCTTGGCTGAGGGGATCGGTGCAGGCCAGCGGCTGGTGAATATCAGGGATTCCTAAAGGGAGTAGTGGAGGATCTTGGTTCTCTGTTGGGATCTGGTAGGCATCCAGAGGCTTTGAAAGCTTGGTTTTGATATCATCCACGTGCTTACTCTCTATTTGTCCCTGGCTTGGAGCTGGAGGCAGGGCCAGGAGACGCCTGGCACTCTGGACTGGAGCTGTCACTGAAATGTCCCCAAGTTCAGATGGTGGGTTACTCTCAAGTATGTGGCTGTTTCTGCTACTGCAGGACTTGGGGAGTTCTTGACTTTGTGTCACACAAAACGTCTGGCTTGGAGGTTGCAATCCCAGGGAATTTTTCATCACCAGGGGGGAGGTCTCCATCCCTACAAAGGGATCAAGGGAGAAGTCAGTCCCTGGTAAGTGAGATGCTCCCCCTAAACACCAACACAGCAGTCGTGTACCTTTCAAGGGGTTCAGGGGCAAGATGGGCAAGGCATTTCTACTAACTCTTCTTAAGGATCATGGACAGTGCCCTATGCTACGAGGTAAGCGGTGACTGTTGTAATTCTTACTGGTGAGCCTTTCCTGTCGCTGATTCTCGGCTCGCTTTGTATTTCATAGGACTGTTATAAGTCCAATACAAAATGAGTCTTATTTTTAAAAACCTGAAATGTTTTACAAAGCCTAGCATTCTCATATAGGGTCCTTTCCATTCTCCCCACTTTCCCGAGAGGCCAAGAACACGTCACACCATGAACTAGGAGAGGGGGTAGAGCCCTTGCTGATGAAATACATCAACAAAGACAGAGTCTTAGCCTGCTTGCTCTCTGGACAGGATCTCGGACCACAAGGTCTTCAATCCTGGTATAAATGAAGGAAGTGAGGACAGTTCAACTGGCACTCACATAACAAGAGTTCTGAAACACCTTCCGAAGAGACTATAGCAGTAGATGAGGGAAGGGAGTGCTACAGTGTGGCAGTACAGGGGGAACGATCGGCTACAGCAGTGAAAAGTGTGGTACCGATTGGTGTGCTCTCGGCGTTCTTGTACATGTAGCATAGATGACCTCTACAGTGGCCCTCCCACCTTCCCACCTGCATTAGGTGTTCTTTTTTTTGTAATTTATGTTTATGTATTTATTTACTGTTTGAACTTATTTATTCTACGTATTTATTTTTTTGGCTGCACTGGGTCTCTCATTGCTGTGCACGGGCTTTCTCTAGTTGGCGGCTAGCGGGGGCTACTCTCGGTTGCGGTGTGCGGGCTTCTCATCGCGGTGGCTTCTCTTGTTGCGGAGCATGGGCTGTAGGCACGTGGGCTTCGGTAGTTGAGGCTCACGGGCTCTAGAATGCAGGCTCCGTCGTTGTGGCACATGCGCTTAGTTGCTGCACGGCATGTGGGATCTTCGCAGACCAGGGCTCGAACCCGTGTCCCCCGCATTGCATTGGCAGGCGGATTCTTAACCACGGCGCCACCAGGGAAGCCCTAGGTGTTCTCATAGAGAGTCTAAAAACAGAGGGCACTGAGCGAAGGTAGTGGTTATTAAAGGCTCAGGATCTAAATTCTACCTGCCTGTACACCCCTTCCCAGCTGTCGATTTGACCCCATTTTTGAGTGCCGACCTCATTCTTCAACTTTCTCTGGCGTTTGTTATACTCACCTTGAAAACTTGTTTCTGTGATGCGTTGAGCAGACACAGGGTGGCAGACTGCAGAGGTGGAAGCTGGTGGTCGGATATTTGTGGGCTGAATCTCCTTCAGTCCCATTCCCATTTCTGGTTGCCCAGAGGCCCGACTTCCTGTGTATGACGCCGAGCCGTAGGATTGCGGGCAGGAGCCAAGTTCTCCATACAGTAAAGACCCCAGTGTGCCTTGGTTATAGTAATATACCTGGCTTCCGTCCTGGCAGGGAAGTGGCAGGCGGCTCTGCCCCTGATTTGGAATCTGAGATGGTGTTCCCTGAGCAAGGCTGGCAGAAAGCGATGGATGTAGAGGGACCATGTTCTTGGCGTCTGAAGTTTTATCATACTGGGCTGCCAGAAACATGGAGGAGGCAGCTGTGTGGCGGTCAGTGAGTGCCAGAGTAAAGTCTCCGAGTGAAGAAGAATTCTTTTCAGTGCTTGCTGTGATGTCCCACTCAAGAACACCTGGATAGGAAGCAGCTGAAGTGGAGATCTGGCTGTGGTCAGTAACTCCAGATAACATAGTCGTGCTAGAATGTTGGTAAAGGTAGGCACTACCCATGAGTGTCTGGAAAGGGGTACCAGTAGCCGATGCCGAACTGACGGCAGGGGCAGAGACTCTGGAGAAGTTGCAGACACTTCGTGTTAGGGAAGTTGCATTGCTCACCACAGGAGGAGAATGCTGCAGAGAATTTAGAGTTCCAAGTAGAGATGGATGTTGGAAATTTTCTGTAAGAACAAGAGGGTCATGAAAAACTCAGGGAGGTTGAGAAATTCTCACTACGTTTGAGGAACGGCATCATCTGAAGGTTCTTGCTATCAGGACACCTCTACTATCACTACTTCCTGAGAAACCCAAAATCAGACAGTTAATGATGGCTGTAAGGACTGAGCAGTTTTCCACTCTTCTCTATTAACTGCCTGTGCTCCCATCTTGGGCACAGACGGGCAGAAGAGCCAAGTGGTGTGGTTCAGAGATTGTTCTCTAGGCTGGAAGCAACCTTCTCCCTGCCCTGTCTTTCCCTTCAGCCTGCACTCGTATTGACTTCTATGCTATTTCCTAGACTGGAAGCATTTTAGAACTAGGAGGCCCTTAGAGAACTTCGATGTTCTCAGTCTCATTTCGTGAGTAAGGAAACTGAGGCTCAGAGAGGTCGGGTTGACTTGTTCAAGTTCTCTCATTATGTTAGTATCATTACCAGGTTTCAGAACCTAAGTATCCTGACTTCCTTGCCAGGACTCCACTCTGAGCATGATACTGCCAGAAAGCAGGAGAAATAGAACTTATAATATAGGCATTTTTTTTGTCCATTAGAAAACAGTACGGCTATTACCATGGTCGTCTTCAGTGTCTCCCTTTGCTTGTGCAGTTCCCACGCTATTACCTAGAGGTGACGTACAGCTCAGTCCAACTGGTGAATTGAAAGAGTCATTTTTGCCCTCTTCAAGCCCGGTTTCTCATCCTACCTCAAAATGATTACCCGAAAGTGGATTTCTTAAGTGCTTTTGGAAAGGGAAAAGTTATCTGATTACTTCAGATTCCTCACCTATAAAGTGGTTATAACACCACCACCAATAATAATAGCAGTAATAATTAATAGATGAATAAGCTGATCTATTGCGTATGATTTATATGGAGGAAGATACAATAAGTTCTAGAAAGACAAAGAAAAATCATGACAAGCATATTACGTTAACGAAAAAGAAATCCATAGATATTAATGAAAACTGGGGTATGTGGCAAGTATCGAAGCCTAATGAATTTACTAACAAATGGCATTCTGTACCATCCATGCAATATTATGAAAGTGAATTTTGCCCACTCTATTTTAGTGAATACTATTAACCAGAAGACACGATGGAGGTGATAGAGGTGAATGAATTCCTAGCCAATGCATACAGACAGAGAAGGTATGTCAGTAAAAAATGCATAACAAGCAACAGAATGCAATAAATGTGCATGTATAGGTAGCCACAACACATATAGACAAGTATTTCAATGAAAACCGGTACGAAGCAGACAGCAAAATAATAAGTGTAAAAGAGTTTCATTATTGTGCTCCTTCATATTTTTACCCAGCAAGTAAGAGGTATTAAGCCTAGGAGAAATATATATTTCAATGAATATAGCTTATATAATAAGCAGAAAGGAAGCTTAAAATGTATCAGGAAGGTTTTTGGATTTATCCTAGAACTTAGATTAGAATCATCTTCAGCATCCAAGAAGATGGCATCCCAAAACCTCAAAAAACCATCATGCCTAGAATCCAATTAAAAAAGATTTTCAAATGTAAGAAAATCCACAGGACTCCACAATATGGTTTTCGATAAACGTGGATGTTTGTTTGTTTTGTTTCTTTGGCCGCGCCGCGTGGCCCTGGCCGTGAAAGCACTGAGTCCTAAGCACTGGACCGCCAGGGAATTCCCTAAGTGGGGGGGGGAATTAGAGATGTGGGGCTTGACTTTTTCTTCTTCTTCTTCGGTAGCTAAGCTCTACAAGCGAACGATGGCTGTTGATCAATGTGCTCTCTGTGTTAGGAAGGAAATAACTGTAAAAATGAAAAGCAGCCTTGCCTTAGAACCTACATATCACACCAAGGAAAATAGTCCTTCTGATTCAATTTAGAAGATATCACTTAAAATGTTGAATTGGTGAAATGTCTACCTAGTTTAAAAATTAGAAAGAATAAAACACTGAAAAGCAGCCCCCTAGATAACCACTGTGGTTGCTTGTTTATAGGAGGCATCATTTCTAAAACGTATTTCTAAAATGTTTATATTCAAAACTGTCAAGTGGCCAACTGTATTCAGAGAGGCAATAAAAGAAAGAAAACGGAGTATGACTTTTCTGATAAGCTGCCTTTCCCGGTGATCCCCTGTTCTGGCCTTACTTTCCTTCTTAAGTCTGTTAATGTAAGGGTTTGCTACCATCAACTTGGTTTTGCCCTGCTCTGAGCAGGTTTCCCTCTGTGCTGTTTCTGCTTTAATTGAAAATCTTTGGTTCCCATCAGCATTCCATTGCAAACTCCGTTTTTCTTGAGAGCTCCTCTATGCTTTCCCTCTTCATTCTTACATTTTCTCCCATCTCTTGGTGCCTGTTGGCCTGTGCTAATGAAAACCATCCTAAACTTCCTTACGCTCGACTCTGTGCCTCCCTGTAGAGCCCAGTACTCTCCATCCTCTCTCCCTATTCTCTCTTTTCAACTAGTCGAAATCCTAGTGGAGGGAGACCATTAGAGATGAAACATCTTGGTATATATTGCTAGTTTTCTATGTCCCCTGGCTTTTCTATGTTTCTGTTGAAACACTCTTGAGAAGTGTCTGATTTCGTTTTCTACATGGGTACCCTTTAAGGCTCAATACTGGAAAAGAAGGGGATCAGAGTGATCAACCCAATGTGGTATCCTAACGTAACAGTTAAGGAAAGCAACAGGCTTTGTGAGACAGCCAGTGATTTGTCCAAAGTCACACAGATAGTAAACGTCAAAGTCAAAAGTGAAATTAGGTCTCCAGACTTGTAGTTCAATACTTTCCCTCATTATTCCATGCTATTTTGAATCTCCTACTCAATTTAGGGGCAAAAGAAATCGAACGCAAAACTTTCCAAAGTTTCTTTTCTTACCTGACATGGTCAGAGAAGAGGAAGCATCCACTGCAGGTACAAGGGATGAGGAGACAACACTAGAGGATGTCTGAGTGGCTGCAGCTGAACGGCGCACGTGTCCAGTACAGAGGTCACTGGTTACTGGTCCAAACAGCTCCACGGAAACCCCAAGGCTCTACCAAGTGGTAGTAGGTTTGGGAGGAGAGTGATGTCACAAAGCAGGCAGTTGAAAGGTATGAGAGAGCCAATAGGGAGGTCCGATCCCCAACAGGAAGGCGGGCTTGGGTGAAGAGAGTGTAGGAGAGCTAAAACAACACCTGAGTTTCTGAGCTTTGGGGAGGAGGAAATCCTAGAAGACAGATTTACCTCCCCCAGGCTCTTCCATTAGGGAAATCATTGCCACATTTCTTACAGACGTTCATTAATACACTGAACTAAGAGTTACTTATATTCTACAGAGTATTCTATTTTATGTATCATATACTTAGAGCTATATAGATCTTCTTTAATTAATAATCCTTAGGAAGGAAAGAGCCATCTAGTTTGAACTATTACAGTTGTTCTGAAATCAGATGTGTCTAATGAGTGAACTGATAGCAGCTTTTAAGGAGCCAAAGTAGGGATTAAGAAGCTCTCTTTGTAACTTGGTTCAAGAGTAGGGTGAAGTTTCTTGAGTGTACCTTGTGGAGAATGTTGTGGTCCAAGGCTCTTCTCTTTTAGTTTCTTCTCCTTGACTCCTACCTTCCTTGGGCTGGGCTAGGCTGGGGGCCAGGTTGGACTTGCGACTTAACGTTTCTCTTCCGCTTTCTCTTTTTTTTTTTTCTTCCATTATGGGCATTGCTTCGAGGACAAGCCTTGATCTTGCATTGGACGTTACTTCCTGTCACCTTCCAGCAGCAGGAGTCTTCTTTTCAGTGCTTGATGCTTCACGAAATAGACTCTGCCCGTTGGCAGCAAATACCAGAGAGCTAGGAGACAGAGCTGGTTGCAGACCTTTCCTCTTCCAGCCTTTGGTTGCAATTGTTTGGCCCATAATTTGCTAGCTCTAGTTCCTTGGGCCACACAGGTATCCTGCCATCTCCAGCTCTTGTTATATGTGAGAGACATTCTGAACACTGTCCCTTTTTCTTTGCACAGAAGTATATACAGTGTGGCAGTTACTGTAATCTCCTCCGCCTTGCAAACAGCCACTCTAGAATCTTGGACCTCTAGGACTCTCTGTCTTGCATGCTTGGGGGCAAGGCCAAGCAAAATGAAGAGGAGAATAATTAGAGAAAGAGGAGGACGTTGGTGGAGAATTGGGAGCAGGTAAGGTGAAAGGGCACAGGAGAAAAGAGATGCATGTAGACTTTTTGGTTTCTGTGGGAAACAGGTTGACACACTTGGGCCTCATTTGGTATTAACAGAACAGAGAGTTAAAGATCTAAGTAGCTAGATAGTGTGCAGCAACTGCCATGAAGTCTGTACACTGAAGAGAAGAGTCTCACATCTAGTTTTCATTTTGTTTTATGTCATAGTACCTTATTTATAGCATTCACTGGTGTGTTTGTAGAATACAGATGTTTTCAAATGCTCTGGTTTTGTCTACATGGTTATCTCCTTGTCCTGTTTGTAAGGAATCCAACATTGTAAGACATATTGCATGTTTTTCTCTTGACGATTGTTGACCTTGAAGCGTCATGAACTAACTTGAGCTGTTGGATTCTGTGGAGAAACGTTCAAAAGGGTCTGTGAAAAAGGCACTGTGGTGAGTCGCATTATGCACCCGAGCGTAAGGAGCAAGATATCTGCCACCAGCCCAGCTTGGCCTGGATTGCCTCTGTTTTAGTTCCCCTGGTTAGTGCTTTTCTCCCTAACCACTCTTGTGACTGTGATAATGTGAGTAAGGGCGGAGTTGCTAATGATCTATGTGTGAGGTAAGCTGGTTTGAGGGAGGAAATCTATGGACCTAGTCATTTTCCTTGGTGGTAAGCTTTCAGGGGTGCAGAGATGGATCTTCCTGGGGCCTTTTCTGGTCCCAGGAAGATATCGCATAGATGGGACCTCCCAAGACACACATTGAATCTTTAGGCCTGTTTTTCCTATTATGAGGTACGAACGAGTTTCTTCACTGATGGGGATGATGCTTATCTGAGAAGAAATTGTGAAAGGTGGTGTAGTGTAGAGGTGTGGCTTAAGCTTTTAAGTTTTCCTCCAGGTTTTTCCCCTAAGCTTCCTACTTCGGACGGCCTACTTACATGATACTAGTAGGTGATGTCCGGCTAACAACTTCCTAAATATACCTGCAAGCCAGATCAGTGTCTCTTTTCTCTGTATTCCCATGGAAATCAAGAGTCCCGCCGAATTTTCCATCGAAACAGTTGATTTGTGTTGTCTCTAGGAATTCTAAAGGGCGTACCGTTGCTTCCTAACCGGTGTCATTTGGGAGATCCGCCTCTGTACGTTCAAATGATTAATTTTGAGACTTTGCTCATGTGTGCAGTAAACCCTTGAATTCCCTAAGACCTTCCTTTCCTCCATCTCCTACCCCATTAAGCCCGCTTCAGTTCATCTCCTGAATTTCTTTGGAATCTGTCAGCCAGCTCTTCCTCAACTTCCTAATACTGAACTTGCCTGTCTGTTGCGATTAGGTCCTAACTGGTGTCCATATATCTTGTTTCCTTCCAATCCACTCTTCACACAAGAAACCTTCAAAGCAAGTTGGAACGTTGCTCATAAACATCGCTCACAAGCATTGTTTTGAGAATAGAAAACACACTGTTGGCCTTTAAGACTCTGCGTGGTCTAGAATCCTCTCTGCTTCTCTAGCCCCATCTTGTGCCACTTTTGCCCTCACTTTCTATGCTTCAGATACACTGAATTAACCTTAGTTCTCACTCATCTGACAGAAGTCAGTTCAGATACTATTTTTCACTGTGATTCCTAGCATTAAGGAATTTGATTATCAGGTTTTGTATGAGGACTATTTCATCAGGGGTACAGAAGTTCTGGCCATCTCTGGTTTTGGATATCCCTTATTTGTTGAGACCTTTGCGTTGTTTGGTTGCCTTTTGTCTGTTTTCCAGATGGGAAAACAGGAACAAGGGAAGTATAGGTTATTACTAGGTGGGGTTGAACAAGTGGAGCAGCAAACTGCAAAGCAGAAAGAAGAGGGACGTACTATAGAGGGATATGACTTCCATTCTCAAGGCGCCTGCATCCTGTGCAGGGAGACAGCCTAACATAAAATGTGCCTAACAACAAATATATTGACTTCTTACTAAAAATCTCCAGTTCATAGAACCGAGGGGTTTGTACCTTCTCCTTTAAAAGTGATAGTCCTGGGACTTCCCCGGTGGTCCCGTGGTGAAGACTCTGCGCTTCCAACGCAGCAGGCGTGGGTTCAATCCCTGGTTGGGGAGCTAAGATCCCACATGCTGCGCAGCCAAAGAAATTTTTGTCGAACGTTATACTCCTGTATTGTTGGCTTTAGTGGTTTAGATTTTGTTGTACTGTTAAGAAGATTTCAGTTTATTTACCGGGAACAAACAACACATAATGTAAAAATAGTTTCCCAGAAACGATTTCCATCATTCTCTTCCTCCCTTTCTCCCGCAGACTGGTGTTTCACCTTGACAAGTTCTCTGTCATTCCATAGGAAAGCTGTCTGGCTTGGAGGTTGCAATCCCAGGGAATTTTTCATCAGCGGGGAAGTCTCCATCACTACAGAGGAATCAAGGGAGAAGTCAGTCCCTGGTAAGTGAGATGCTCCCCCTAAACACCAACACAGCAGTCGTGTACCTTTCAAGGGGTTCAGGGGCAAGATGGGCAAGGCATTTCTACTAACTCTTCTTAAGGATCACGGACAGTGCCCTATGCTACGAGGTAAGCGGTGACTGCTGTAGTTCTTACTGGTGATCCTTTCCTGTCACTGATTCTCGGCCTTCTTTGTATTTCATAGGACTGTTGTCAGTCCAATACAAAATGAGTCTTATTTTTAAAAACCTGAAATGTTTTACAGAGCCTAGCATTCTCATATAGGGTCCTTTCCATTCTCCCCACTTTCCCGAGAGGCCAAGAACACTTCACACCATGAACTAGGAGAGGGGGTAGAGCCCTTTCTGATGAAATACATCAACAAAGACAGAGCCTTAGCCTGCTTGCTCTCTGGACAGGATCTCGGACCACAAGGTCTTCAATCCTGGTATAAATGAAGGAAGTGAGGACAGTTCAACTGGCACTCTCATAACAAGAGTTCGGAAACACCTTCCGAAGAGACTATAGCAGTAGATGAGGGAAGGGAGTGCTACAGTGTGGCAGTACAGGGGGAACGATCGGCTACAGCAGTGAAAAGTGTGGTACCGATTGGTGTGCTCTCGGGGTTCTTGTACATGTAGCATAGATGACCTCTACGGTGGCCCTCCCACCTTCCCACCTGCATTAGGTGTTCTTTTTTTTTGTAATTTATGTTTATGTATTTATTTACTGTTTGAACTTATTTATTCTACGTATTTATGTTTTTGGCTGCACTGGGTCTCTCATTGCTGTGCACGGGCTTTCTCTAGTTGGCGGCTAGCGGGGGCTACTCTCGGTTGCGGTGTGCGGGCATCTCATCGCGGTGGCTTCTCTTGTTGCGGAGCATGGGCTGTAGGCACGTGGGCTTCGGTAGTTGAGGCTCACGGGCTCTAGAATGCAGGCTCCGTCGTCGTGGCACATGCGCTTAGTTGCTGCACGGCATGTGGGATCTTCGCAGACCAGGGCTCGAACCCGTGTCCCCTGCATTGGCAGGCGCCACCAGGGAAGCCCTAGGTGTTCTCATATAGAGTCTAAAAACAGAGAGCACTGAGAGAAGGTAGTGGTTATTAAAGGCTCAGGATCTAAATTCTACCTGTCTCTACACCCCTTCCCAGCTGTCGATTTGACCCCATTTTTGAATGCTGACCTCATTGTTCAACTTTTCTCTGCCGTCTGTATACTCACCTTGAAAACTTGTTTCTGTGATGCGTTGAGCAGACACAGGGTGGCAGACTGCAGAGGTGGAAGCTGGTGGTCGGATATTTGTGGGCTGAATCTCCTTCAGTCCCATTCCCATTTCTGGTTGCCCAGAGGCCCTACTTCCTGTGTGTGACGCCGAGCCGTAGGATTGCGGGCAGGAGCCAAGTTCTCCATACAGTAAAGACCCCAGTGTGCCTTGGTTACAGTAATATACCTGGCTTCCTTCCTGGCAGGGAAGTGACAGGCGGCTATGCCCCTGCTTTGTTCGTGGGCCTCCTGATCCAGCAGTTCCCTTGGCTCTGCCCCTGTCGTCAGCTGCCCCTAGGATAACTCTGAGCCCTAGCCACTTCTCTGGTAGATTTCCCTATTCCCCCACTACAGTCACACCTGAATAAGGCAACTCAGACCTTTCAGAGATGTGTCCTGAACCTCTTGTTTTCTGAAATACCTATCTGGTGGTTGTGAGACTTAAGGCCAGCGTCCCCGAGAGACTTTTTCTATTTCTCCTAGTAAACCTAGACTCATCTTCTGTCACCTTCAACTCTACTCCAATTGTGTTCTTTCAACCCAGACCTCTGACCCTGCTTTTTACTTCTGCCATTTCATCCTCGCTCCTGCTTCCTTTCCTAAATCCATACGTCTCTTTTGGCCTTCCTAGCCCTGGGCCAAGTTCCTTCCTCTTTGCTCAGTTTTTACCCCTTTCCTTCATTCTCCCATCCAACTTTCAGTCCTTCCTTTCTCACGCCCCAGTTAGCAGCATCTGAAAATTCGAAAGGTTTGTTACTCGTCTATTAATTGTATTCCATTTACTTATTCAGTTCTATACCTGTCTTACCTGTGTATGGAAGAACAGCTGGTAGCCAAGGTGGCACCAAGAATCCTAGCAGCTCTCACTTGACGTATCCGTAGTAGTCGGCAATTTCCATTTCGTTTTCCCTCTCGGTGAAAAATTGCAGCTTGCCCGAAGAGGTGTATCTGGCAGCATTCTCCCGTTGTTGTTGAGCCCGCCTCTTCATGGCCTCTCGCTCTGGCCTCTGCTCTTGTTCGATGGGCTTTGACATGACTGGCTCAGGCACGTTGGGTTCCCTCCATGGAACTCGTTGCTTGCTGAAGTCTTGGAGTAGAAAGTGGGTTTGGAGCTTGGGTGGGGACTGGCGCTTATTCACAGCAGGGGGAACAGGCTCCCGCTGGAGAGGAGCGCCAGATGAAGTTTTGGAGGGTGCAGGCCTAGGAGCAGCAGACTGAGGGACACGAGGCTGGGTATGGTTGGGCCAAGCCGGTTGGGTTGGGTTGGTCACAGTTGGCTGAGCTGGTTTGGCGGGGCCTGGCAAAGAGGCAGGAGCTGGCTGGGATGAATTGGCTGCAGCAGGTTGAGCTGAGTCAGTAGAACCAGGCTGGGCACGGTAAGCCCCAGCAGGCCGATGTGAGGCCAGAGACTGTGGCCTCCGAGGAGCGGGTCGAGCTTGAGGCTTGTCCCAGGCAGAAAAAGGCAGAGGTATCAACTTGACCTTCCCAGGAGGAGGCCGCTCATACTGGGCTGGAGACGGACACTCTGTTTCAGCACTGCTGTCTGGTTTCTGGGCTTGGACTTGCGTTTTCTCAGGACCCTTCCCCTCACGTGGGGTATGCCGCCATGGCTGGATAGCTGGGGGTGGCTGGGGGTCTTTGGGGTTGCTTGACTTTCCCAAGAGCCGACAGGAAGAGAGCCCAGTTTTCGTCTCATTCTTCTTCCCCAGCGCATGAAGAACCTTCACAGACTCCAGCATGCGCACGCCAAGGGAGGTTCGAGGCTTTTGAAAGCTCTGTTGGAGAAGCTCAGTTTGGTGTTCCTTTCGCTTCGTGTGGGGGATTGCTGGCTTCTCTTCTGCCTTGACTTTGTTCCCTGACTGCTTGTTCTCCTCAGCCTTGTTTCTCCCTCTGGTCCTTTTGGTCTTTTCCTGCCCGTGGCTCTTAGTTTTGCTGATCTTTCTGGATGCAGCTTTCTGAGGTTTGCCTTGAGAGTGCTTGGCCGTGTTCACAGGAGCCCTGTCACTGACTGCAGCGTGGCATATAACCACTTCTCCCCCTAACGGGCACTCTGGATTCTTTGGCTGGATTTTGGCCTTGGGAGCGCCACTGATAGGCTCAGAGGCTTTCTGTTTGTTCTTCCTGGGTTGATCAGAGGGAACCTTTATGACACTTGGCTTTTCCTGCACCTGATTCACCTTAATGGCTCTGGTGTCTTTAGCTTTGATCACGTTGGGACCTTGGGATTGATCAAGATCTTTCAAAGGATTAAAGAGCTGGGGAAGGTGAATATCCTCCGCCAGTGTAGTAATGTCTGCAAGACCACTGCTAGGTTCAATCCCATTTTCAAGTGTCCCTAGGTCCTGACGACTCCGGCTGTTCTCTCCCAGATCAGCATTTTCAGAACCAGGCTGCTCCTCTTGGCTGAGGGGATCGGTGCAGGCCAGCGGCTGGTGAATATCAGGGATTCCTAAAGGGAGTAGTGGAGGATCTTGGTTCTCTGTTGGGATCTGGTAGGCATCCAGAGGCTTTGAAAGCTTGGTTTTGATATCATCCACGTGCTTACTCTCTATTTGTCCCTGGCTTGGAGCTGGAGGCAGGGCCAGGAGACGCCTGGCACTCTGGACTGGAGCTGTCACTGAAATGTCCCCAAGTTCAGATGGTGGGTTACTCTCAAGTATGTGGCTGTTTCTGCTACTGCAGGACTTGGGGAGTTCTTGACTTTGTGTCACACAAAACGTCTGGCTTGGAGGTTGCAATCCCAGGGAATTTTTCATCACCAGGGGGGAGGTCTCCATCCCTACAAAGGGATCAAGGGAGAAGTCAGTCCCTGGTAAGTGAGATGCTCCCCCTAAACACCAACACAGCAGTCGTGTACCTTTCAAGGGGTTCAGGGGCAAGATGGGCAAGGCATTTCTACTAACTCTTCTTAAGGATCATGGACAGTGCCCTATGCTACGAGGTAAGCGGTGACTGTTGTAATTCTTACTGGTGAGCCTTTCCTGTCGCTGATTCTCGGCTCGCTTTGTATTTCATAGGACTGTTATAAGTCCAATACAAAATGAGTCTTATTTTTAAAAACCTGAAATGTTTTACAAAGCCTAGCATTCTCATATAGGGTCCTTTCCATTCTCCCCACTTTCCCGAGAGGCCAAGAACACGTCACACCATGAACTAGGAGAGGGGGTAGAGCCCTTGCTGATGAAATACATCAACAAAGACAGAGTCTTAGCCTGCTTGCTCTCTGGACAGGATCTCGGACCACAAGGTCTTCAATCCTGGTATAAATGAAGGAAGTGAGGACAGTTCAACTGGCACTCTCATAACAAGAGTTCTGAAACACCTTCCGAAGAGACTATAGCAGTAGATGAGGGAAGGGAGTGCTACAGTGTGGCAGTACAGGGGGAACGATCGGCTACAGCAGTGAAAAGTGTGGTACCGATTGGTGTGCTCTCGGGGTTCTTGTACATGTAGCATAGATGACCTCTACAGTGGCCCTCCCACCTTCCCACCTGCATTAGGTGTTCTTTTTTTTGTAATTTATGTTTATGTATTTATTTACTGTTTGAACTTATTTATTCTACGTATTTATTTTTTTGGCTGCACTGGGTCTCTCATTGCTGTGCACGGGCTTTCTCTAGTTGGCGGCTAGCGGGGGCTACTCTCGGTTGCGGTGTGCGGGCTTCTCATCGCGGTGGCTTCTCTTTGTTGCGGAGCATGGGCTGTAGGCACGTGGGCTTCGGTAGTTGAGGCTCACGGGCTCTAGAATGCAGGCTCCGTCGTTGTGGCACATGCGCTTAGTTGCTGCACGGCATGTGGGATCTTCGCAGACCAGGGCTCGAACCCGTGTCCCCCGCATTGCATTGGCAGGCGGATTCTTAACCACGGCGCCACCAGGGAAGCCCTAGGTGTTCTCATAGAGAGTCTAAAAACAGAGGGCACTGAGCGAAGGTAGTGGTTATTAAAGGCTCAGGATCTAAATTCTACCTGCCTCTACACCCCTTCCCAGCTGTCGATTTGACCCCATTTTTGAGTGCCGACCTCATTCTTCAACTTTCTCTGGCGTTTGTTATACTCACCTTGAAAACTTGTTTCTGTGATGCGTTGAGCAGACACAGGGTGGCAGACTGCAGAGGTGGAAGCTGGTGGTCGGATATTTGTGGGCTGAATCTCCTTCAGTCCCATTCCCATTTCTGGTTGCCCAGAGGCCCGACTTCCTGTGTATGACGCCGAGCCGTAGGATTGCGGGCAGGAGCCAAGTTCTCCATACAGTAAAGACCCCAGTGTGCCTTGGTTATAGTAATATACCTGGCTTCCTTCCTGGCAGGGAAGTGGCAGGCGGCTCTGCCCCTGATTTGGAATCTGAGATGGTGTTCCCTGAGCAAGGCTGGCAGAAAGCGATGGATGTAGAGGGACCATGTTCTTGGCGTCTGAAGTTTTATCATACTGGGCTGCCAGAAACATGGAGGAGGCAGCTGTGTGGCGGTCAGTGAGTGCCAGAGTAAAGTCTCCGAGTGAAGAAGAATTCTTTTCAGTGCTTGCTGTGATGTCCCACTCAAGAACACCTGGATAGGAAGCAGCTGAAGTGGAGATCTGGCTGTGGTCAGTAACTCCAGATAACATAGTCGTGCTAGAATGTTGGTAAAGGTAGGCACTACCCATGAGTGTCTGGAAAGGGGTACCGGTAGCCGATGCCGAACTGACGGCAGGGGCAGAGACTCTGGAGAAGTTGCAGACACTTCGTGTTAGGGAAGTTGCATTGCTCACCACAGGAGGAGAATGCTGCAGAGAATTTAGAGTTCCAAGTAGAGATGGATGTTGGAAATTTTCTGTAAGAACAAGAGGGTCATGAAAAACTCAGGGAGGTTGAGAAATTCTCACTACGTTTGAGGAACGGCATCATCTGAAGGTTCTTGCTATCAGGACACCTCTACTATCACTACTTCCTGAGAAACCCAAAATCAGACAGTTAATGATGGCTGTAAGGACTGAGCAGTTTTCCACTCTTCTCTATTAACTGCCTGTGCTCCCATCTTGGGCACAGACGGGCAGAAGAGCCAAGTGGTGTGGTTCAGAGATTGTTCTCTAGGCTGGAAGCAACCTTCTCCCTGCCCTGTCTTTCCCTTCAGCCTGCACTCGTATTGACTTCTATGCTATTTCCTAGACTGGAAGCATTTTAGAACTAGGAGGCCCTTAGAGAACTTCGATGTTCTCAGTCTCATTTCGTGAGTAAGGAAACTGAGGCTCAGAGAGGTCGGGTTGACTTGTTCAAGTTCTCTCATTATGTTAGTATCATTACCAGGTTTCAGAACCTAAGTATCCTGACTTCCTTGCCAGGACTCCACTCTGAGCATGATACTGCCAGAAAGCAGGAGAAATAGAACTTATAATATAGGCATTTTTTTTGTCCATTAGAAAACAGTACGGCTATTACCATTGTCGTCTTCAGTGTCTCCCTTTGCTTGTGCAGTTCCCACGCTATTACCTAGAGGTGACGTACAGCTCAGTCCAACTGGTGAATTGAAAGAGTCATTTTTGCCCTCTTCAAGCCCGGTTTCTCATCCTACCTCAAAATGATTACCCGAAAGTGGATTTCTTAAGTGCTTTTGGAAAGGGAAAAGTTATCTGATTACTTCAGATTCCTCACCTATAAAGTGGTTATAACACCACCACCAATAATAATAGCAGTAATAATTAATAGATGAATAAGCTGATCTATTGCGTATGATTTATATGGAGGAAGATACAATAAGTTCTAGAAAGACAAAGAAAAATCATGACAAGCATATTACGTTAACGAAAAAGAAATCCATAGATATTAATGAAAACTGGGGTATGTGGCAAGTATCGAAGCCTAATGAATTTACTAACAAATGGCATTCTGTACCATCCATGCAATATTATGAAAGTGAATTTTGCCCACTCTATTTTAGTGAATACTATTAACCAGAAGACACGATGGAGGTGATAGAGGTGAATGAATTCCTAGCCAATGCATACAGACAGAGAAGGTATGTCAGTAAAAAATGCATAACAAGCAACAGAATGCAATAAATGTGCATGTATAGGTAGCCACAACACATATAGACAAGTATTTCAATGAAAACCGGTACGAAGCAGACAGCAAAATAATAAGTGTAAAAGAGTTTCATTATTGTGCTCCTTCATATTTTTACCCAGCAAGTAAGAGGTATTAAGCCTAGGAGAAATATATATTTCAATGAATATAGCTTATATAATAAGCAGAAAGGAAGCTTAAAATGTATCAGGAAGGTTTTTGGATTTATCCTAGAACTTAGATTAGAATCATCTTCAGCATCCAAGAAGATGGCATCCCAAAACCTCAAAAAACCATCATGCCTAGAATCCAATTAAAAAAGATTTTCAAATGTAAGAAAATCCACAGGACTCCACAATATGGTTTTCGATAAACGTGGATGTTTGTTTGTTTTGTTTCTTTGGCCGCGCCGCGTGGCCCTGGCCGTGAAAGCACCGAGTCCTAAGCACTGGACCGCCAGGGAATTCCCTAAGTGGGGGGGGGAATTAGAGATGTGGGGCTTGACTTTTTCTTCTTCTTCTTCGGTAGCTAAGCTCTACAAGCGAACGATGGCTGTTGATCAATGTGCTCTCTGTGTTAGGAAGGAAATAACTGTAAAAATGAAAAGCAGCCTTGCCTTAGAACCTACATATCACACCAAGGAAAATAGTCCTTCTGATTCAATTTAGAAGATATCACTTAAAATGTTGAATTGGTGAAATGTCTACCTAGTTTAAAAATTAGAAAGAATAAAACACTGAAAAGCAGCCCCCTAGATAACCACTGTGGTTGCTTGTTTATAGGAGGCATCATTTCTAAAACGTATTTCTAAAATGTTTATATTCAAAACTGTCAAGTGGCCAACTGTATTCAGAGAGGCAATAAAAGAAAGAAAACGGAGTATGACTTTTCTGATAAGCTGCCTTTCCCGGTGATCCCCTGTTCTGGCCTTACTTTCCTTCTTAAGTCTGTTAATGTAAGGGTTTGCTACCATCAACTTGGTTTTGCCCTGCTCTGAGCAGGTTTCCCTCTGTGCTGTTTCTGCTTTAATTGAAAATCTTTGGTTCCCATCAGCATTCCATTGCAAACTCCGTTTTTCTTGAGAGCTCCTCTATGCTTTCCCTCTTCATTCTTACATTTTCTCCCATCTCTTGGTGCCTGTTGGCCTGTGCTAATGAAAACCGTCCTAAACTTCCTTACGCTCGACTCTGTGCCTCCCTGTAGAGCCCAGTACTCTCCATCCTCTCTCCCTATTCTCTCTTTTCAACTAGTCGAAATCCTAGTGGAGGGAGACCATTAGAGATGAAACATCTTGGTATATATTGCTAGTTTTCTATGTCCCCTGGCTTTTCTGTGTTTCTGTTGAAACACTCTTGAGAAGTGTCTGATTTCGTTTTCTACATGGGTACCCTTTAAGGCTCAATACTGGAAAAGAAGGGGATCAGAGTGATCAACCCAATGTGGTATCCTAACGTAACAGTTAAGGAAAGCAACAGGCTTTGTGAGACAGCCAGTGATTTGTCCAAAGTCACACAGATAGTAAACGTCAAAGTCAAAAGTGAAATTAGGTCTCCAGACTTGTAGTTCAATACTTTCCCTCATTATTCCATGCTATTTTGAATCTCCTACTCAATTTAGGGGCAAAAGAAATCGAACGCAAAACTTTCCAAAGTTTCTTTTCTTACCTGACATGGTCAGAGAAGAGGAAGCATCCACTGCAGGTACAAGGGATGAGGAGACAACACTAGAGGATGTCTGAGTGGCTGCAGCTGAACGGCGCACGTGTCCAGTACAGAGGTCACTGGTTACTGGTCCAAACAGCTCCACGGAAACCCCAAGGCTCTACCAAGTGGTAGTAGGTTTGGGAGGAGAGTGATGTCACAAAGCAGGCAGTTGAAAGGTATGAGAGAGCCAATAGGGAGGTCCGATCCCCAACAGGAAGGCGGGCTTGGGTGAAGAGAGTGTAGGAGAGCTAAAACAACACCTGAGTTTCTGAGCTTTGGGGAGGAGGAAATCCTAGAAGACAGATTTACCTCCCCCAGGCTCTTCCATTAGGGAAATCATTGCCACATTTCTTACAGACGTTCATTAATACACTGAACTAAGAGTTACTTATATTCTACAGAGTATTCTATTTTATGTATCATATACTTAGAGCTATATAGATCTTCTTTAATTAATAATCCTTAGGAAGGAAAGAGCCATCTAGTTTGAACTATTACAGTTGTTCTGAAATCAGATGTGTCTAATGAGTGAACTGATAGCAGCTTTTAAGGAGCCAAAGTAGGGATTAAGAAGCTCTCTTTGTAACTTGGTTCAAGAGTAGGGTGAAGTTTCTTGAGTGTACCTTGTGGAGAATGTTGTGGTCCAAGGCTCTTCTCTTTTAGTTTCTTCTCCTTGACTCCTACCTTCCTTGGGCTGGGCTAGGCTGGGGGCCAGGTTGGACTTGCGACTTAACGTTTCTCTTCCGCTTTCTCTTTTTTTTTTTTCTTCCATTATGGGCATTGCTTCGAGGACAAGCCTTGATCTTGCATTGGACGTTACTTCCTGTCAACTTCCAGCAGCAGGAGTCTTCTTTTCAGTGCTTGATGCTTCACGAAATAGACTCTGCCCGTTGGCAGCAAATACCAGAGAGCTAGGAGACAGAGCTGGTTGCAGACCTTTCTTCTTCCAGCCTTTGGTTGCAATTGTTTGGCCCATAATTTGCTAGCTCTAGTTCCTTGGGCCACACAGGTATCCTGCCATCTCCAGCTCTTGTTATATGTGAGAGACATTCTGAACACTGTCCCTTTTTCTTTGCACAGAAGTATATACAGTGTGGCAGTTACTGTAATCTCCTCCGCCTTGCAAACAGCCACTCTAGAATCTTGGACCTCTAGGACTCTCTGTCTTGCATGCTTGGGGGCAAGGCCAAGCAAAATGAAGAGGAGAATAATTAGAGAAAGAGGAGGACGTTGGTGGAGAATTGGGAGCAGGTAAGGTGAAAGGGCACAGGAGAAAAGAGATGCATGTAGACTTTTTGGTTTCTGTGGGAAACAGGTTGACACACTTGGGCCTCATTTGGTATTAACAGAACAGAGAGTTAAAGATCTAAGTAGCTAGATAGTGTGCAGCAACTGCCATGAAGTCTGTACACTGAAGAGAAGAGTCTCACATCTAGTTTTCATTTTGTTTTATGTCATAGTACCTTATTTATAGCATTCACTGGTGTGTTTGTAGAATACAGATGTTTTCAAATGCTCTGGTTTTGTCTACATGGTTATCTCCTTGTCCTGTTTGTAAGGAATCCAACATTGTAAGACATATTGCATGTTTTTCTCTTGACGATTGTTGACCTTGAAGCGTCATGAACTAACTTGAGCTGTTGGATTCTGTGGAGAAACGTTCAAAAGGGTCTGTGAAAAAGGCACTGTGGTGAGTCGCATTATGCACCCGAGCGTAAGGAGCAAGATATCTGCCACCAGCCCAGCTTGGCCTGGATTGCCTCTGTTTTAGTTCCCCTGGTTAGTGCTTTTCTCCCTAACCACTCTTGTGACTGTGATAATGTGAGTAAGGGCGGAGTTGCTAATGATCTATGTGTGAGGTAAGCTGGTTTGAGGGAGGAAATCTATGGACCTAGTCATTTTCCTTGGTGGTAAGCTTTCAGGGGTGCAGAGATGGATCTTCCTGGGGCCTTTTCTGGTCCCAGGAAGATATCGCATAGATGGGACCTCCCAAGACACACATTGAATCTTTAGGCCTGTTTTTCCTATTATGAGGTACGAACGAGTTTCTTCACTGATGGGGATGATGCTTATCTGAGAAGAAATTGTGAAAGGTGGTGTAGTGTAGAGGTGTGGCTTAAGCTTTTAAGTTTTCCTCCAGGTTTTTCCCCTAAGCTTCCTACTTCGGACGGCCTACTTACATGATACTAGTAGGTGATGTCCGGCTAACAACTTCCTAAATATACCTGCAAGCCAGATCAGTGTCTCTTTTCTCTGTATTCCCATGGAAATCAAGAGTCCCGCCGAATTTTCCATCGAAACAGTTGATTTGTGTTGTCTCTAGGAATTCTAAAGGGCGTACCGTTGCTTCCTAACCGGTGTCATTTGGGAGATCCGCCTCTGTACGTTCAAATGATTAATTTTGAGACTTTGCTCATGTGTGCAGTAAACCCTTGAATTCCCTAAGACCTTCCTTTCCTCCATCTCCTACCCCATTAAGCCCGCTTCAGTTCATCTCCTGAATTTCTTTGGAATCTGTCAGCCAGCTCTTCCTCAACTTCCTAATACTGAACTTGCCTGTCTGTTGCGATTAGGTCCTAACTGGTGTCCATATATCTTGTTTCCTTCCAATCCACTCTTCACACAAGAAACCTTCAAAGCAAGTTGGAACGTTGCTCATAAACATCGCTCACAAGCATTGTTTTGAGAATAGAAAACACACTGTTGGCCTTTAAGACTCTGCGTGGTCTAGAATCCTCTCTGCTTCTCTAGCCCCATCTTGTGCCACTTTTGCCCTCACTTTCTATGCTTCAGATACACTGAATTAACCTTAGTTCTCACTCATCTGACAGAAGTCAGTTCAGATACTATTTTTCACTGTGATTCCTAGCATTAAGGAATTTGATTATCAGGTTTTGTATGAGGACTATTTCATCAGGGGTACAGAAGTTCTGGCCATCTCTGGTTTTGGATATCCCTTATTTGTTGAGACCTTTGCGTTGTTTGGTTGCCTTTTGTCTGTTTTCCAGATGGGAAAACAGGAACAAGGGAAGTATAGGTTATTACTAGGTGGGGTTGAACAAGTGGAGCAGCAAACTGCAAAGCAGAAAGAAGAGGGACGTACTATAGAGGGATATGACTTCCATTCTCAAGGCGCCTGCATCCTGTGCAGGGAGACAGCCTAACATAAAATGTGCCTAACAACAAATATATTGACTTCTTACTAAAAATCTCCAGTTCATAGAACCGAGGGGTTTGTACCTTCTCCTTTAAAAGTGATAGTCCTGGGACTTCCCCGGTGGTCCCGTGGTGAAGACTCTGCGCTTCCAATGCAGCAGGCGTGGGTTCAATCCCTGGTTGGGGAGCTAAGATCCCACATGCTGCGCAGCCAAAGAAATTTTTTTCGAACGTTATACTCCTGTATTGTTGGCTTTAGTGGTTTAGATTTTGTTGTACTGTTAAGAAGATTTCAGTTTATTTACCGGGAACAAACAACACATAATGTAAAAATAGTTTCCCAGAAACGATTTCCATCATTCTCTTCCTCCCTTTCTCCCGCAGACTGGTGTTTCACCTTGACAAGTTCTCTGTCATTCCATAGGAAAGCTGTCTGGCTTGGAGGTTGCAATCCCAGGGAATTTTTCATCAGCGGGGAAGTCTCCATCACTACAGAGGAATCAAGGGAGAAGTCAGTCCCTGGTAAGTGAGATGCTCCCCCTAAACACCAACACAGCAGTCGTGTACCTTTCAAGGGGTTCAGGGGCAAGATGGGCAAGGCATTTCTACTAACTCTTCTTAAGGATCACGGACAGTGCCCTATGCTACGAGGTAAGCGGTGACTGCTGTAGTTCTTACTGGTGATCCTTTCCTGTCACTGATTCTCGGCTTTCTTTGTATTTCATAGGACTGTTGTCAGTCCAATACAAAATGAGTCTTATTTTTAAAAACCTGAAATGTTTTACAGAGCCTAGCATTCTCATATAGGGTCCTTTCCATTCTCCCCACTTTCCCGAGAGGCCAAGAACACTTCACACCATGAACTAGGAGAGGGGGTAGAGCCCTTTCTGATGAAATACATCAACAAAGACAGAGCCTTAGCCTGCTTGCTCTCTGGACAGGATCTCGGACCACAAGGTCTTCAATCCTGGTATAAATGAAGGAAGTGAGGACAGTTCAACTGGCACTCTCATAACAAGAGTTCGGAAACACCTTCCGAAGAGACTATAGCAGTAGATGAGGGAAGGGAGTGCTACAGTGTGGCAGTACAGGGGGAACGATCGGCTACAGCAGTGAAAAGTGTGGTACCGATTGGTGTGCTCTCGGGGTTCTTGTACATGTAGCATAGATGACCTCTACGGTGGCCCTCCCACCTTCCCACCTGCATTAGGTGTTCTTTTTTTTTGTAATTTATGTTTATGTATTTATTTACTGTTTGAACTTATTTATTCTACGTATTTATGTTTTTGGCTGCACTGGGTCTCTCATTGCTGTGCACGGGCTTTCTCTAGTTGGCGGCTAGCGGGGGCTACTCTCGGTTGCGGTGTGCGGGCATCTCATCGCGGTGGCTTCTCTTGTTGCGGAGCATGGGCTGTAGGCACGTGGGCTTCGGTAGTTGAGGCTCACGGGCTCTAGAATGCAGGCTCCGTCGTCGTGGCACATGCGCTTAGTTGCTGCACGGCATGTGGGATCTTCGCAGACCAGGGCTCGAACCCGTGTCCCCTGCATTGGCAGGCGCCACCAGGGAAGCCCTAGGTGTTCTCATATAGAGTCTAAAAACAGAGAGCACTGAGAGAAGGTAGTGGTTATTAAAGGCTCAGGATCTAAATTCTACCTGTCTCTACACCCCTTCCCAGCTGTCGATTTGACCCCATTTTTGAATGCTGACCTCATTGTTCAACTTTTCTCTGCCGTCTGTATACTCACCTTGAAAACTTGTTTCTGTGATGCGTTGAGCAGACACAGGGTGGCAGACTGCAGAGGTGGAAGCTGGTGGTCGGATATTTGTGGGCTGAATCTCCTTCAGTCCCATTCCCATTTCTGGTTGCCCAGAGGCCCTACTTCCTGTGTGTGACGCCGAGCCGTAGGATTGCGGGCAGGAGCCAAGTTCTCCATACAGTAAAGACCCCAGTGTGCCTTGGTTATAGTAATATACCTGGCTTCCTTCCTGGCAGGGAAGTGACAGGCGGCTATGCCCCTGCTTTGTTCGTGGGCCTCCTGATCCAGCAGTTCCCTTGGCTCTGCCCCTGTCGTCAGCTGCCCCTAGGATAACTCTGAGCCCTAGCCACTTCTCTGGTAGATTTCCCTATTCCCCCACTACAGTCACACCTGAATAAGGCAACTCAGACCTTTCAGAGATGTGTCCTGAACCTCTTGTTTTCTGAAATACCTATCTGGTGGTTGTGAGACTTAAGGCCAGCGTCCCCGAGAGACTTTTTCTATTTCTCCTAGTAAACCTAGACTCATCTTCTGTCACCTTCAACTCTACTCCAATTGTGTTCTTTCAACCCAGACCTCTGACCCTGCTTTTTACTTCTGCCATTTCATCCTCGCTCCTGCTTCCTTTCCTAAATCCATACGTCTCTTTTGGCCTTCCTAGCCCTGGGCCAAGTTCCTTCCTCTTTGCTCAGTTTTTACCCCTTTCCTTCATTCTCCCATCCAACTTTCAGTCCTTCCTTTCTCACGCCCCAGTTAGCAGCATCTGAAAATTCGAAAGGTTTGTTACTCGTCTATTAATTGTATTCCATTTACTTATTCAGTTCTATACCTGTCTTACCTGTGTATGGAAGAACAGCTGGTAGCCAAGGTGGCACCAAGAATCCTAGCAGCTCTCACTTGACGTATCCGTAGTAGTCGGCAATTTCCATTTCGTTTTCCCTCTCGGTGAAAAATTGCAGCTTGCCCGAAGAGGTGTATCTGGCAGCATTCTCCCGTTGTTGTTGAGCCCGCCTCTTCATGGCCTCTCGCTCTGGCCTCTGCTCTTGTTCGATGGGCTTTGACATGACTGGCTCAGGCACGTTGGGTTCCCTCCATGGAACTCGTTGCTTGCTGAAGTCTTGGAGTAGAAAGTGGGTTTGGAGCTTGGGTGGGGACTGGCGCTTATTCACAGCAGGGGGAACAGGCTCCCGCTGGAGAGGAGCGCCAGATGAAGTTTTGGAGGGTGCAGGCCTAGGAGCAGCAGACTGAGGGACACGAGGCTGGGTATGGTTGGGCCAAGCCGGTTGGGTTGGGTTGGTCACAGTTGGCTGAGCTGGTTTGGCGGGGCCTGGCAAAGAGGCAGGAGCTGGCTGGGATGAATTGGCTGCAGCAGGTTGAGCTGAGTCAGTAGAACCAGGCTGGGCACGGTAAGCCCCAGCAGGCCGATGTGAGGCCAGAGACTGTGGCCTCCGAGGAGCGGGTCGAGCTTGAGGCTTGTCCCAGGCAGAAAAAGGCAGAGGTATCAACTTGACCTTCCCAGGAGGAGGCCGCTCATACTGGGCTGGAGACGGACACTCTGTTTCAGCACTGCTGTCTGGTTTCTGGGCTTGGACTTGCGTTTTCTCAGGACCCTTCCCCTCACGTGGGGTATGCCGCCATGGCTGGATAGCTGGGGGTGGCTGGGGGTCTTTGGGGTTGCTTGACTTTCCCAAGAGCCGACAGGAAGAGCGCCCAGTTTTCGTCTCATTCTTCTTCCCCAGCGCATGAAGAACCTTCACAGACTCCAGCATGCGCACGCCAAGGGAGGTTCGAGGCTTTTGAAAGCTCTGTTGGAGAAGCTCAGTTTGGTGTTCCTTTCGCTTCGTGTGGGGGATTGCTGGCTTCTCTTCTGCCTTGACTTTGTTCCCTGACTGCTTGTTCTCCTCAGCCTTGTTTCTCCCTCTGGTCCTTTTGGTCTTTTCCTGCCCGTGGCTCTTAGTTTTGCTGATCTTTCTGGATGCAGCTTTCTGAGGTTTGCCTTGAGAGTGCTTGGCCGTGTTCACAGGAGCCCTGTCACTGACTGCAGCGTGGCATATAACCACTTCTCCCGCTAACAGGCACTCTGGATTCTTTGGCTGGATTTTGGCCTTGGGAGCGCCACTGATAGGCTCAGAGGCTTTCTGTTTGTTCTTCCTGGGTTGATCAGAGGGAACCTTTATGACACTTGGCTTTTCCTGCACCTGATTCACCTTAATGGCTCTGGTGTCTTTAGCTTTGATCACGTTGGGACCTTGGGATTGATCAAGATCTTTCAAAGGATTAAAGAGCTGGGGAAGGTGAATATCCTCCGCCAGTGTAGTAATGTCTGCAAGACCACTGCTAGGTTCAATCCCATTTTCAAGTGTCCCTAGGTCCTGACGACTCCGGCTGTTCTCTCCCAGATCAGCATTTTCAGAACCAGGCTGCTCCTCTTGGCTGAGGGGATCGGTGCAGGCCAGCGGCTGGTGAATATCAGGGATTCCTAAAGGGAGTAGTGGAGGATCTTGGTTCTCTGTTGGGATCTGGTAGGCATCCAGAGGCTTTGAAAGCTTGGTTTTGATATCATCCACGTGCTTACTCTCTATTTGTCCCTGGCTTGGAGCTGGAGGCAGGGCCAGGAGACGCCTGGCACTCTGGACTGGAGCTGTCACTGAAATGTCCCCAAGTTCAGATGGTGGGTTACTCTCAAGTATGTGGCTGTTTCTGCTACTGCAGGACTTGGGGAGTTCTTGACTTTGTGTCACACAAAACGTCTGGCTTGGAGGTTGCAATCCCAGGGAATTTTTCATCACCAGGGGGGAGGTCTCCATCCCTACAAAGGGATCAAGGGAGAAGTCAGTCCCTGGTAAGTGAGATGCTCCCCCTAAACACCAACACAGCAGTCGTGTACCTTTCAAGGGGTTCAGGGGCAAGATGGGCAAGGCATTTCTACTAACTCTTCTTAAGGATCATGGACAGTGCCCTATGCTACGAGGTAAGCGGTGACTGTTGTAATTCTTACTGGTGAGCCTTTCCTGTCGCTGATTCTCGGCTCGCTTTGTATTTCATAGGACTGTTATAAGTCCAATACAAAATGAGTCTTATTTTTAAAAACCTGAAATGTTTTACAAAGCCTAGCATTCTCATATAGGGTCCTTTCCATTCTCCCCACTTTCCCGAGAGGCCAAGAACACGTCACACCATGAACTAGGAGAGGGGGTAGAGCCCTTGCTGATGAAATACATCAACAAAGACAGAGTCTTAGCCTGCTTGCTCTCTGGACAGGATCTCGGACCACAAGGTCTTCAATCCTGGTATAAATGAAGGAAGTGAGGACAGTTCAACTGGCACTCTCATAACAAGAGTTCTGAAACACCTTCCGAAGAGACTATAGCAGTAGATGAGGGAAGGGAGTGCTACAGTGTGGCAGTACAGGGGGAACGATCGGCTACAGCAGTGAAAAGTGTGGTACCGATTGGTGTGCTCTCGGGGTTCTTGTACATGTAGCATAGATGACCTCTACAGTGGCCCTCCCACCTTCCCACCTGCATTAGGTGTTCTTTTTTTTGTAATTTATGTTTATGTATTTATTTACTGTTTGAACTTATTTATTCTACGTATTTATTTTTTTGGCTGCACTGGGTCTCTCATTGCTGTGCACGGGCTTTCTCTAGTTGGCGGCTAGCGGGGGCTACTCTCGGTTGCGGTGTGCGGGCTTCTCATCGCGGTGGCTTCTCTTTGTTGCGGAGCATGGGCTGTAGGCACGTGGGCTTCGGTAGTTGAGGCTCACGGGCTCTAGAATGCAGGCTCCGTCGTTGTGGCACATGCGCTTAGTTGCTGCACGGCATGTGGGATCTTCGCAGACCAGGGCTCGAACCCGTGTCCCCCGCATTGCATTGGCAGGCGGATTCTTAACCACGGCGCCACCAGGGAAGCCCTAGGTGTTCTCATAGAGAGTCTAAAAACAGAGGGCACTGAGCGAAGGTAGTGGTTATTAAAGGCTCAGGATCTAAATTCTACCTGCCTCTACACCCCTTCCCAGCTGTCGATTTGACCCCATTTTTGAGTGCCGACCTCATTCTTCAACTTTCTCTGGCGTTTGTTATACTCACCTTGAAAACTTGTTTCTGTGATGCGTTGAGCAGACACAGGGTGGCAGACTGCAGAGGTGGAAGCTGGTGGTCGGATATTTGTGGGCTGAATCTCCTTCAGTCCCATTCCCATTTCTGGTTGCCCAGAGGCCCGACTTCCTGTGTATGACGCCGAGCCGTAGGATTGCGGGCAGGAGCCAAGTTCTCCATACAGTAAAGACCCCAGTGTGCCTTGGTTATAGTAATATACCTGGCTTCCTTCCTGGCAGGGAAGTGGCAGGCGGCTCTGCCCCTGATTTGGAATCTGAGATGGTGTTCCCTGAGCAAGGCTGGCAGAAAGCGATGGATGTAGAGGGACCATGTTCTTGGCGTCTGAAGTTTTATCATACTGGGCTGCCAGAAACATGGAGGAGGCAGCTGTGTGGCGGTCAGTGAGTGCCAGAGTAAAGTCTCCGAGTGAAGAAGAATTCTTTTCAGTGCTTGCTGTGATGTCCCACTCAAGAACACCTGGATAGGAAGCAGCTGAAGTGGAGATCTGGCTGTGGTCAGTAACTCCAGATAACATAGTCGTGCTAGAATGTTGGTAAAGGTAGGCACTACCCATGAGTGTCTGGAAAGGGGTACCGGTAGCCGATGCCGAACTGACGGCAGGGGCAGAGACTCTGGAGAAGTTGCAGACACTTCGTGTTAGGGAAGTTGCATTGCTCACCACAGGAGGAGAATGCTGCAGAGAATTTAGAGTTCCAAGTAGAGATGGATGTTGGAAATTTTCTGTAAGAACAAGAGGGTCATGAAAAACTCAGGGAGGTTGAGAAATTCTCACTACGTTTGAGGAACGGCATCATCTGAAGGTTCTTGCTATCAGGACACCTCTACTATCACTACTTCCTGAGAAACCCAAAATCAGACAGTTAATGATGGCTGTAAGGACTGAGCAGTTTTCCACTCTTCTCTATTAACTGCCTGTGCTCCCATCTTGGGCACAGACGGGCAGAAGAGCCAAGTGGTGTGGTTCAGAGATTGTTCTCTAGGCTGGAAGCAACCTTCTCCCTGCCCTGTCTTTCCCTTCAGCCTGCACTCGTATTGACTTCTATGCTATTTCCTAGACTGGAAGCATTTTAGAACTAGGAGGCCCTTAGAGAACTTCGATGTTCTCAGTCTCATTTCGTGAGTAAGGAAACTGAGGCTCAGAGAGGTCGGGTTGACTTGTTCAAGTTCTCTCATTATGTTAGTATCATTACCAGGTTTCAGAACCTAAGTATCCTGACTTCCTTGCCAGGACTCCACTCTGAGCATGATACTGCCAGAAAGCAGGAGAAATAGAACTTATAATATAGGCATTTTTTTTGTCCATTAGAAAACAGTACGGCTATTACCATTGTCGTCTTCGGTGTCTCCCTTTGCTTGTGCAGTTCCCACGCTATTACCTAGAGGTGACGTACAGCTCAGTCCAACTGGTGAATTGAAAGAGTCATTTTTGCCCTCTTCAAGCCCGGTTTCTCATCCTACCTCAAAATGATTACCCGAAAGTGGATTTCTTAAGTGATTTTGGAAAGGGAAAAGTTATCTGATTACTTCAGATTCCTCACCTATAAAGTGGTTATAACACCACCACCAATAATAATAGCAGTAATAATTAATAGATGAATAAGCTGATCTATTGCGTATGATTTATATGGAGGAAGATACAATAAGTTCTAGAAAGACAAAGAAAAATCATGACAAGCATATTACGTTAACGAAAAAGAAATCCATAGATATTAATGAAAACTGGGGTATGTGGCAAGTATCGAAGCCTAATGAATTTACTAACAAATGGCATTCTGTACCATCCATGCAATATTATGAAAGTGAATTTTGCCCACTCTATTTTAGTGAATACTATTAACCAGAAGACACGATGGAGGTGATAGAGGTGAATGAATTCCTAGCCAATGCATACAGACAGAGAAGGTATGTCAGTAAAAAATGCATAACAAGCAACAGAATGCAATAAATGTGCATGTATAGGTAGCCACAACACATATAGACAAGTATTTCAATGAAAACCGGTACGAAGCAGACAGCAAAATAATAAGTGTAAAAGAGTTTCATTATTGTGCTCCTTCATATTTTTACCCAGCAAGTAAGAGGTATTAAGCCTAGGAGAAATATATATTTCAATGAATATAGCTTATATAATAAGCAGAAAGGAAGCTTAAAATGTATCAGGAAGGTTTTTGGATTTATCCTAGAACTTAGATTAGAATCATCTTCAGCATCCAAGAAGATGGCATCCCAAAACCTCAAAAAACCATCATGCCTAGAATCCAATTAAAAAAGATTTTCAAATGTAAGAAAATCCACAGGACTCCACAATATGGTTTTCGATAAACGTGGATGTTTGTTTGTTTTGTTTCTTTGGCCGCGCCGCGTGGCCCTGGCCGTGAAAGCACCGAGTCCTAAGCACTGGACCGCCAGGGAATTCCCTAAGTGGGGGGGGGAATTAGAGATGTGGGGCTTGACTTTTTCTTCTTCTTCTTCGGTAGCTAAGCTCTACAAGCGAACGATGGCTGTTGATCAATGTGCTCTCTGTGTTAGGAAGGAAATAACTGTAAAAATGAAAAGCAGCCTTGCCTTAGAACCTACATATCACACCAAGGAAAATAGTCCTTCTGATTCAATTTAGAAGATATCACTTAAAATGTTGAATTGGTGAAATGTCTACCTAGTTTAAAAATTAGAAAGAATAAAACACTGAAAAGCAGCCCCCTAGATAACCACTGTGGTTGCTTGTTTATAGGAGCCATCATTTCTAAAACGTATTTCTAAAATGTTTATATTCAAAACTGTCAAGTGGCCAACTGTATTCAGAGAGGCAATAAAAGAAAGAAAACGGAGTATGACTTTTCTGATAAGCTGCCTTTCCCGGTGATCCCCTGTTCTGGCCTTACTTTCCTTCTTAAGTCTGTTAATGTAAGGGTTTGCTACCATCAACTTGGTTTTGCCCTGCTCTGAGCAGGTTTCCCTCTGTGCTGTTTCTGCTTTAATTGAAAATCTTTGGTTCCCATCAGCATTCCATTGCAAACTCCGTTTTTCTTGAGAGCTCCTCTATGCTTTCCCTCTTCATTCTTACATTTTCTCCCATCTCTTGGTGCCTGTTGGCCTGTGCTAATGAAAACCATCCTAAACTTCCTTACGCTCGACTCTGTGCCTCCCTGTAGAGCCCAGTACTCTCCATCCTCTCTCCCTATTCTCTCTTTTCAACTAGTCGAAATCCTAGTGGAGGGAGACCATTAGAGATGAAACATCTTGGTATATATTGCTAGTTTTCTATGTCCCCTGGCTTTTCTATGTTTCTGTTGAAACACTCTTGAGAAGTGTCTGATTTCGTTTTCTACATGGGTACCCTTTAAGGCTCAATACTGGAAAAGAAGGGGATCAGAGTGATCAACCCAATGTGGTATCCTAACGTAACAGTTAAGGAAAGCAACAGGCTTTGTGAGACAGCCAGTGATTTGTCCAAAGTCACACAGATAGTAAACGTCAAAGTCAAAAGTGAAATTAGGTCTCCAGACTTGTAGTTCATACTTTCCCTCATTATTCCATGCTATTTTGAATCTCCTACTCAATTTAGGGGCAAAAGAAATCGAACGCAAAACTTTCCAAAGTTTCTTTTCTTACCTGACATGGTCAGAGAAGAGGAAGCATCCACTGCAGGTACAAGGGATGAGGAGACAACACTAGAGGATGTCTGAGTGGCTGCAGCTGAACGGCGCACGTGTCCAGTACAGAGGTCACTGGTTACTGGTCCAAACAGCTCCACGGAAACCCCAAGGCTCTACCAAGTGGTAGTAGGTTTGGGAGGAGAGTGATGTCACAAAGCAGGCAGTTGAAAGGTATGAGAGAGCCAATAGGGAGGTCCGATCCCCAACAGGAAGGCGGGCTTGGGTGAAGAGAGTGTAGGAGAGCTAAAACAACACCTGAGTTTCTGAGCTTTGGGGAGGAGGAAATCCTAGAAGACAGATTTACCTCCCCCAGGCTCTTCCATTAGGGAAATCATTGCAACATTTCTTACAGACGTTCATTAATACACTGAACTAAGAGTTACTTATATTCTACAGAGTATTCTATTTTATGTATCATATACTTAGAGCTATATAGATCTTCTTTAATTAATAATCCTTAGGAAGGAAAGAGCCATCTAGTTTGAACTATTACAGTTGTTCTGAAATCAGATGTGTCTAATGAGTGAACTGATAGCAGCTTTTAAGGAGCCAAAGTAGGGATTAAGAAGCTCTCTTTGTAACTTGGTTCAAGAGTAGGGTGAAGTTTCTTGAGTGTACCTTGTGGAGAATGTTGTGGTCCAAGGCTCTTCTCTTTTAGTTTCTTCTCCTTGACTCCTACCTTCCTTGGGCTGGGCTAGGCTGGGGGCCAGGTTGGACTTGCGACTTAACATTTCTCTTCCGCTTTCTCTTTTTTTTTTTTCTTCCATTATGGGCATTGCTTCGAGGACAAGCCTTGATCTTGCATTGGACGTTACTTCCTGTCAACTTCCAGCAGCAGGAGTCTTCTTTTCAGTGCTTGATGCTTCACGAAATAGACTCTGCCCGTTGGCAGCAAATACCAGAGAGCTAGGAGACAGAGCTGGTTGCAGACCTTTCTTCTTCCAGCCTTTGGTTGCAATTGTTTGGCCCATAATTTGCTAGCTCTAGTTCCTTGGGCCACACAGGTATCCTGCCATCTCCAGCTCTTGTTATATGTGAGAGACATTCTGAACACTGTCCCTTTTTCTTTGCACAGAAGTATATACAGTGTGGCAGTTACTGTAATCTCCTCCGCCTTGCAAACAGCCACTCTAGAATCTTGGACCTCTAGGACTCTCTGTCTTGCATGCTTGGGGGCAAGGCCAAGCAAAATGAAGAGGAGAATAATTAGAGAAAGAGGAGGACGTTGGTGGAGAATTGGGAGCAGGTAAGGTGAAAGGGCACAGGAGAAAAGAGATGCATGTAGACTTTTTGGTTTCTGTGGGAAACAGGTTGACACACTTGGGCCTCATTTGGTATTAACAGAACAGAGAGTTAAAGATCTAAGTAGCTAGATAGTGTGCAGCAACTGCCATGAAGTCTGTACACTGAAGAGAACAGTCTCACATCTAGTTTTCATTTTGTTTTATGTCATAGTACCTTATTTATAGCATTCACTGGTGTGTTTGTAGAATACAGATGTTTTCAAATGCTCTGGTTTTGTCTACATGGTTATCTCCTTGTCCTGTTTGTAAGGAATCCAACATTGTAAGACATATTGCATGTTTTTCTCTTGACGATTGTTGACCTTGAAGCGTCATGAACTAACTTGAGCTGTTGGATTCTGTGGAGAAACGTTCAAAAGGGTCTGTGAAAAAGGCACTGTGGTGAGTCGCATTATGCACCCGAGCGTAAGGAGCAAGATATCTGCCACCAGCCCAGCTTGGCCTGGATTGCCTCTGTTTTAGTTCCCCTGGTTAGTGCTTTTCTCCCTAACCACTCTTGTGACTGTGATAATGTGAGTAAGGGCGGAGTTGCTAATGATCTATGTGTGAGGTAAGCTGGTTTGAGGGAGGAAATCTATGGACCTAGTCATTTTCCTTGGTGGTAAGCTTTCAGGGGTGCAGAGATGGATCTTCCTGGGGCCTTTTCTGGTCCCAGGAAGATATCGCATAGATGGGACCTCCCAAGACACACATTGAATCTTTAGGCCTGTTTTTCCTATTATGAGGTACGAACGAGTTTCTTCACTGATGGGGATGATGCTTATCTGAGAAGAAATTGTGAAAGGTGGTGTAGTGTAGAGGTGTGGCTTAAGCTTTTAAGTTTTCCTCCAGGTTTTTCCCCTAAGCTTCCTACTTCGGACGGCCTACTTACATGATACTAGTAGGTGATGTCCGGCTAACAACTTCCTAAATATACCTGCAAGCCAGATCAGTGTCTCTTTTCTCTGTATTCCCATGGAAATCAAGAGTCCCGCCGAATTTTCCATCGAAACAGTTGATTTGTGTTGTCTCTAGGAATTCTAAAGGGCGTACCGTTGCTTCCTAACCGGTGTCATTTGGGAGATCCGCCTCTGTACGTTCAAATGATTAATTTTGAGACTTTGCTCATGTGTGCAGTAAACCCTTGAATTCCCTAAGACCTTCCTTTCCTCCATCTCCTACCCCATTAAGCCCGCTTCAGTTCATCTCCTGAATTTCTTTGGAATCTGTCAGCCAGCTCTTCCTCAACTTCCTAATACTGAACTTGCCTGTCTGTTGCGATTAGGTCCTAACTGGTGTCCATATATCTTGTTTCCTTCCAATCCACTCTTCACACAAGAAACCTTCAAAGCAAGTTGGAACGTTGCTCATAAACATCGCTCACAAGCATTGTTTTGAGAATAGAAAACACACTGTTGGCCTTTAAGACTCTGCGTGGTCTAGAATCCTCTCTGCTTCTCTAGCCCCATCTTGTGCCACTTTTGCCCTCACTTTCTATGCTTCAGATACACTGAATTAACCTTAGTTCTCACTCATCTGACAGAAGTCAGTTCAGATACTATTTTTCACTGTGATTCCTAGCATTAAGGAATTTGATTATCAGGTTTTGTATGAGGACTATTTCATCAGGGGTACAGAAGTTCTGGCCATCTCTGGTTTTGGATATCCCTTATTTGTTGAGACCTTTGCGTTGTTTGGTTGCCTTTTGTCTGTTTTCCAGATGGGAAAACAGGAACAAGGGAAGTATAGGTTATTACTAGGTGGGGTTGAACAAGTGGAGCAGCAAACTGCAAAGCAGAAAGAAGAGGGACGTACTATAGAGGGATATGACTTCCATTCTCAAGGCGCCTGCATCCTGTGCAGGGAGACAGCCTAACATAAAATGTGCCTAACAACAAATATATTGACTTCTTACTAAAAATCTCCAGTTCATAGAACCGAGGGGTTTGTACCTTCTCCTTTAAAAGTGATAGTCCTGGGACTTCCCCGGTGGTCCCGTGGTGAAGACTCTGCGCTTCCAATGCAGCAGGCGTGGGTTCAATCCCTGGTTGGGGAGCTAAGATCCCACATGCTGCGCAGCCAAAGAAATTTTTGTCGAACGTTATACTCCTGTATTGTTGGCTTTAGTGGTTTAGATTTTGTTGTACTGTTAAGAAGATTTCAGTTTATTTACCGGGAACAAACAACACATAATGTAAAAATAGTTTCCCAGAAACGATTTCCATCATTCTCTTCTTCCCTTTCTCCCGCAGACTGGTGTTTCACCTTGACAAGTTCTCTGTCATTCCATAGGAAAGCTGTCTGGCTTGGAGGTTGCAATCCCAGGGAATTTTTCATCAGCGGGGAAGTCTCCATCACTACAGAGGAATCAAGGGAGAAGTCAGTCCCTGGTAAGTGAGATGCTCCCCCTAAACACCAACACAGCAGTCGTGTACCTTTCAAGGGGTTCAGGGGCAAGATGGGCAAGGCATTTCTACTAACTCTTCTTAAGGATCACGGACAGTGCCCTATGCTACGAGGTAAGCGGTGACTGCTGTAGTTCTTACTGGTGATCCTTTCCTGTCACTGATTCTCGGCCTTCTTTGTATTTCATAGGACTGTTGTCAGTCCAATACAAAATGAGTCTTATTTTTAAAAACCTGAAATGTTTTACAGAGCCTAGCATTCTCATATAGGGTCCTTTCCATTCTCCCCACTTTCCCGAGAGGCCAAGAACACTTCACACCATGAACTAGGAGAGGGGGTAGAGCCCTTTCTGATGAAATACATCAACAAAGACAGAGCCTTAGCCTGCTTGCTCTCTGGACAGGATCTCGGACCACAAGGTCTTCAATCCTGGTATAAATGAAGGAAGTGAGGACAGTTCAACTGGCACTCTGATAACAAGAGTTCGGAAACACCTTCCAAAGAGACTATAGCAGTAGATGAGGGAAGGGAGTGCTACAGTGTGGCAGTACAGGGGGAATGATCGGCTACAGCAGTGAAAAGTGTGGTACCGATTGGTGTGCTCTCGGGGTTCTTGTACATGTAGCATAGATGACCTCTACAGTGGCCCTCCCACCTTCCCACCTGCATTAGGTGTTCTTTTTTTTTGTAATTTATGTTTATGTATTTATTTACTGTTTGAACTTATTTATTCTACGTATTTATTTTTTTGGCTGCACTGGGTCTCTCATTGCTGTGCACGGGCTTTCTCTAGTTGGCGGCTAGCGGGGGCTACTCTCGGTTGCGGTGTGCGGGCATCTCATCGCGGTGGCTTCTCTTGTTGCGGAGCATGGGCTGTAGGCACGTGGGCTTCGGTAGTTGAGGCTCACGGGCTCTAGAATGCAGGCTCCGTCGTTGTGGCACATGCGCTTAGTTGCTGCACGGCATGTGGGATCTTCGCAGACCAGGGCTCGAACCCGTGTCCCCTGCATTGGCAGGCGCCACCAGGGAAGCCCTAGGTGTTCTCATATAGAGTCTAAAAACAGAGAGCACTGAGAGAAGGTAGTGGTTATTAAAGGCTCAGGATCTAAATTCTACCTGTCTCTACACCCCTTCCCAGCTGTCGATTTGACCCCATTTTTGAATGCTGACCTCATTGTTCAACTTTTCTCTGCCGTCTGTATACTCACCTTGAAAACTTGTTTCTGTGATGCGTTGAGCAGACACAGGGTGGCAGATTGCAGAGGTGGAAGCTGGTGGTCGGATATTTGTGGGCTGAATCTCCTTCAGTCCCATTCCCATTTCTGGTTGCCCAGAGGCCCTACTTCCTGTGTGTGACGCCGAGCCGTAGGATTGCGGGCAGGAGCCAAGTTCTCCATACAGTAAAGACCCCAGTGTGCCTTGGTTATAGTAATATACCTGGCTTCCTTCCTGGCAGGGAAGTGACAGGCGGCTATGCCCCTGCTTTGTTCGTGGGCCTCCTGATCCAGCAGTTCCCTTGGCTCTGCCCCTGTCGTCAGCTGCCCCTAGGATAACTCTGAGCCCTAGCCACTTCTCTGGTAGATTTCCCTATTCCCCCACTACAGTCACACCTGAATAAGGCAACTCAGACCTTTCAGAGATGTGTCCTGAACCTCTTGTTTTCTGAAATACCTATCTGGTGGTTGTGAGACTTAAGGCCAGCGTCCCCGAGAGACTTTTTCTATTTCTCCTAGTAAACCTAGACTCATCTTCTGTCACCTTCAACTCTACTCCAATTGTGTTCTTTCAACCCAGACCTCTGACCCTGCTTTTTACTTCTGCCATTTCATCCTCGCTCCTGCTTCCTTTCCTAAATCCATACGTCTCTTTTGGCCTTCCTAGCCCTGGGCCAAGTTCCTTCCTCTTTGCTCAGTTTTTACCCCTTTCCTTCATTCTCCCATCCAACTTTCAGTCCTTCCTTTCTCACGCCCCAGTTAGCAGCATCTGAAAATTCGAAAGGTTTGTTACTCGTCTATTAATTGTATTCCATTTACTTATTCAGTTCTATACCTGTCTTACCTGTGTATGGAAGAACAGCTGGTAGCCAAGGTGGCACCAAGAATCCTAGCAGCTCTCACTTGACGTATCCGTAGTAGTCGGCAATTTCCATTTCGTTTTCCCTCTCGGTGAAAAATTGCAGCTTGCCCGAAGAGGTGTATCTGGCAGCATTCTCCCGTTGTTGTTGAGCCCGCCTCTTCATGGCCTCTCGCTCTGGCCTCTGCTCTTGTTCGATGGGCTTTGACATGACTGGCTCAGGCACGTTGGGTTCCCTCCATGGAACTCGTTGCTTGCTGAAGTCTTGGAGTAGAAATTGGGTTTGGAGCTTGGGTGGGGACTGGCGCTTATTCACAGCAGGGGGAACAGGCTCCCGCTGGAGAGGAGCGCCAGATGAAGTTTTGGAGGGTGCAGGCCTAGGAGCAGCAGACTGAGGGACACGAGGCTGGGTATGGTTGGTCCAAGCCGGTTGGGTTGGGTTGGTCACAGTTGGCTGAGCTGGTTTGGCGGGGCCTGGCAAAGAGGCAGGAGCTGGCTGGGATGAATTGGCTGCAGCAGGTTGAGCTGAGTCAGTAGAACCAGGCTGGGCACGGTAAGCCCCAGCAGGCCGATGTGAGGCCAGAGACTGTGGCCTCCGAGGAGCGGGTCGAGCTTGAGGCTTGTCCCAGGCAGAAAAAGGCAGAGGTATCAACTTGACCTTCCCAGGAGGAGGCCGCTCATACTGGGCTGGAGACGGACACTCTGTTTCAGCACTGCTGTCTGGTTTCTGGGCTTGGACTTGCGTTTTCTCAGGACCCTTCCCCTCACGTGGGGTATGCCGCCATGGCTGGATAGCTGGGGGTGGCTGGGGGTCTTTGGGGTTGCTTGACTTTCCCAAGAGCCGACAGGAAGAGAGCCCAGTTTTCGTCTCATTCTTCTTCCCCAGCGCATGAAGAACCTTCACAGACTCCAGCATGCGCACGCCAAGGGAGGTTCGAGGCTTTTGAAAGCTCTGTTGGAGAAGCTCAGTTTGGTGTTCCTTTCGCTTCGTGTGGGGGATTGCTGGCTTCTCTTCTGCCTTGACTTTGTTCCCTGACTGCTTGTTCTCCTCAGCCTTGTTTCTCCCTCTGGTCCTTTTGGTCTTTTCCTGCCCGTGGCTCTTAGTTTTGCTGATCTTTCTGGATGCAGCTTTCTGAGGTTTGCCTTGAGAGTGCTTGGCCGTGTTCACAGGAGCCCTGTCACTGACTGCAGCGTGGCATGTAACCACTTCTCCCCCTAACGGGCACTCTGGATTCTTTGGCTGGATTTTGGCCTTGGGAGCGCCACTGATAGGCTCAGAGGCTTTCTGTTTGTTCTTCCTGGGTTGATCAGAGGGAACCTTTATGACACTTGGCTTTTCCTGCACCTGATTCACCTTAATGGCTCTGGTGTCTTTAGCTTTGATCACGTTGGGACCTTGGGATTGATCAAGATCTTTCAAAGGATTAAAGAGCTGGGGAAGGTGAATATCCTCCGCCAGTGTAGTAATGTCTGCAAGACCACTGCTAGGTTCAATCCCATTTTCAAGTGTCCCTAGGTCCTGACGACTCCGGCTGTTCTCTCCCAGATCAGCATTTTCAGAACCAAGCTGCTCCTCTTGGCTGAGGGGATCGGTGCAGGCCAGCGGCTGGTGAATATCAGGGATTCCTAAAGGGAGTAGTGGAGGATCTTGGTTCTCTGTTGGGATCTGGTAGGCATCCAGAGGCTTTGAAAGCTTGGTTTTGATATCATCCACGTGCTTACTCTCTATTTGTCCCTGGCTTGGAGCTGGAGGCAGGGCCAGGAGACGCCTGGCACTCTGGACTGGAGCTGTCACTGAAATGTCCCCAAGTTCAGATGGTGGGTTACTCTCAAGTATGTGGCTGTTTCTGCTACTGCAGGACTTGGGGAGTTCTTGACTTTGTGTCACACAAAACGTCTGGCTTGGAGGTTGCAATCCCAGGGAATTTTTCATCACCAGGGGGGAGGTCTCCATCCCTACAAAGGGATCAAGGGAGAAGTCAGTCCCTGGTAAGTGAGATGCTCCCCCTAAACACCAACACAGCAGTCGTGTACCTTTCAAGGGGTTCAGGGGCAAGATGGGCAAGGCATTTCTACTAACTCTTCTTAAGGATCATGGACAGTGCCCTATGCTACGAGGTAAGCGGTGACTGTTGTAATTCTTACTGGTGAGCCTTTCCTGTCGCTGATTCTCGGCTCGCTTTGTATTTCATAGGACTGTTATAAGTCCAATACAAAATGAGTCTTATTTTTAAAAACCTGAAATGTTTTACAAAGCCTAGCATTCTCATATAGGGTCCTTTCCATTCTCCCCACTTTCCCGAGAGGCCAAGAACACGTCACACCATGAACTAGGAGAGGGGGTAGAGCCCTTGCTGATGAAATACATCAACAAAGACAGAGTCTTAGCCTGCTTGCTCTCTGGACAGGATCTCGGACCACAAGGTCTTCAATCCTGGTATAAATGAAGGAAGTGAGGACAGTTCAACTGGCACTCACATAACAAGAGTTCTGAAACACCTTCCGAAGAGACTATAGCAGTAGATGAGGGAAGGGAGTGCTACAGTGTGGCAGTACAGGGGGAACGATCGGCTACAGCAGTGAAAAGTGTGGTACCGATTGGTGTGCTCTCGGCGTTCTTGTACATGTAGCATAGATGACCTCTACAGTGGCCCTCCCACCTTCCCACCTGCATTAGGTGTTCTTTTTTTTGTAATTTATGTTTATGTATTTATTTACTGTTTGAACTTATTTATTCTACGTATTTATTTTTTTGGCTGCACTGGGTCTCTCATTGCTGTGCACGGGCTTTCTCTAGTTGGCGGCTAGCGGGGGCTACTCTCGGTTGCGGTGTGCGGGCTTCTCATCGTGGTGGCTTCTCTTGTTGCGGAGCATGGGCTGTAGGCACGTGGGCTTCGGTAGTTGAGGCTCACGGGCTCTAGAATGCAGGCTCCGTCGTTGTGGCACATGCGCTTAGTTGCTGCACGGCATGTGGGATCTTCGCAGACCAGGGCTCGAACCCGTGTCCCCCGCATTGCATTGGCAGGCGGATTCTTAACCACGGCGCCACCAGGGAAGCCCTAGGTGTTCTCATAGAGAGTCTAAAAACAGAGGGCACTGAGCGAAGGTAGTGGTTATTAAAGGCTCAGGATCTAAATTCTACCTGCCTGTACACCCCTTCCCAGCTGTCGATTTGACCCCATTTTTGAGTGCCGACCTCATTCTTCAACTTTCTCTGGCGTTTGTTATACTCACCTTGAAAACTTGTTTCTGTGATGCGTTGAGCAGACACAGGGTGGCAGACTGCAGAGGTGGAAGCTGGTGGTCGGATATTTGTGGGCTGAATCTCCTTCAGTCCCATTCCCATTTCTGGTTGCCCAGAGGCCCGACTTCCTGTGTATGACGCCGAGCCGTAGGATTGCGGGCAGGAGCCAAGTTCTCCATACAGTAAAGACCCCAGTGTGCCTTGGTTATAGTAATATACCTGGCTTCCGTCCTGGCAGGGAAGTGGCAGGCGGCTCTGCCCCTGATTTGGAATCTGAGATGGTGTTCCCTGAGCAAGGCTGGCAGAAAGCGATGGATGTAGAGGGACCATGTTCTTGGCGTCTGAAGTTTTATCATACTGGGCTGCCAGAAACATGGAGGAGGCAGCTGTGTGGCGGTCAGTGAGTGCCAGAGTAAAGTCTCCGAGTGAAGAAGAATTCTTTTCAGTGCTTGCTGTGATGTCCCACTCAAGAACACCTGGATAGGAAGCAGCTGAAGTGGAGATCTGGCTGTGGTCAGTAACTCCAGATAACATAGTCGTGCTAGAATGTTGGTAAAGGTAGGCACTACCCATGAGTGTCTGGAAAGGGGTACCAGTAGCCGATGCCGAACTGACGGCAGGGGCAGAGACTCTGGAGAAGTTGCAGACACTTCGTGTTAGGGAAGTTGCATTGCTCACCACAGGAGGAGAATGCTGCAGAGAATTTAGAGTTCCAAGTAGAGATGGATGTTGGAAATTTTCTGTAAGAACAAGAGGGTCATGAAAAACTCAGGGAGGTTGAGAAATTCTCACTACGTTTGAGGAACGGCATCATCTGAAGGTTCTTGCTATCAGGACACCTCTACTATCACTACTTCCTGAGAAACCCAAAATCAGACAGTTAATGATGGCTGTAAGGACTGAGCAGTTTTCCACTCTTCTCTATTAACTGCCTGTGCTCCCATCTTGGGCACAGACGGGCAGAAGAGCCAAGTGGTGTGGTTCAGAGATTGTTCTCTAGGCTGGAAGCAACCTTCTCCCTGCCCTGTCTTTCCCTTCAGCCTGCACTCGTATTGACTTCTATGCTATTTCCTAGACTGGAAGCATTTTAGAACTAGGAGGCCCTTAGAGAACTTCGATGTTCTCAGTCTCATTTCGTGAGTAAGGAAACTGAGGCTCAGAGAGGTCGGGTTGACTTGTTCAAGTTCTCTCATTATGTTAGTATCATTACCAGGTTTCAGAACCTAAGTATCCTGACTTCCTTGCCAGGACTCCACTCTGAGCATGATACTGCCAGAAAGCAGGAGAAATAGAACTTATAATATAGGCATTTTTTTTGTCCATTAGAAAACAGTACGGCTATTACCATGGTCGTCTTCAGTGTCTCCCTTTGCTTGTGCAGTTCCCACGCTATTACCTAGAGGTGACGTACAGCTCAGTCCAACTGGTGAATTGAAAGAGTCATTTTTGCCCTCTTCAAGCCCGGTTTCTCATCCTACCTCAAAATGATTACCCGAAAGTGGATTTCTTAAGTGCTTTTGGAAAGGGAAAAGTTATCTGATTACTTCAGATTCCTCACCTATAAAGTGGTTATAACACCACCACCAATAATAATAGCAGTAATAATTAATAGATGAATAAGCTGATCTATTGCGTATGATTTATATGGAGGAAGATACAATAAGTTCTAGAAAGACAAAGAAAAATCATGACAAGCATATTACGTTAACGAAAAAGAAATCCATAGATATTAATGAAAACTGGGGTATGTGGCAAGTATCGAAGCCTAATGAATTTACTAACAAATGGCATTCTGTACCATCCATGCAATATTATGAAAGTGAATTTTGCCCACTCTATTTTAGTGAATACTATTAACCAGAAGACACGATGGAGGTGATAGAGGTGAATGAATTCCTAGCCAATGCATACAGACAGAGAAGGTATGTCAGTAAAAAATGCATAACAAGCAACAGAATGCAATAAATGTGCATGTATAGGTAGCCACAACACATATAGACAAGTATTTCAATGAAAACCGGTACGAAGCAGACAGCAAAATAATAAGTGTAAAAGAGTTTCATTATTGTGCTCCTTCATATTTTTACCCAGCAAGTAAGAGGTATTAAGCCTAGGAGAAATATATATTTCAATGAATATAGCTTATATAATAAGCAGAAAGGAAGCTTAAAATGTATCAGGAAGGTTTTTGGATTTATCCTAGAACTTAGATTAGAATCATCTTCAGCATCCAAGAAGATGGCATCCCAAAACCTCAAAAAACCATCATGCCTAGAATCCAATTAAAAAAGATTTTCAAATGTAAGAAAATCCACAGGACTCCACAATATGGTTTTCGATAAACGTGGATGTTTGTTTGTTTTGTTTCTTTGGCCGCGCCGCGTGGCCCTGGCCGTGAAAGCACTGAGTCCTAAGCACTGGACCGCCAGGGAATTCCCTAAGTGGGGGGGGGAATTAGAGATGTGGGGCTTGACTTTTTCTTCTTCTTCTTCGGTAGCTAAGCTCTACAAGCGAACGATGGCTGTTGATCAATGTGCTCTCTGTGTTAGGAAGGAAATAACTGTAAAAATGAAAAGCAGCCTTGCCTTAGAACCTACATATCACACCAAGGAAAATAGTCCTTCTGATTCAATTTAGAAGATATCACTTAAAATGTTGAATTGGTGAAATGTCTACCTAGTTTAAAAATTAGAAAGAATAAAACACTGAAAAGCAGCCCCCTAGATAACCACTGTGGTTGCTTGTTTATAGGAGGCATCATTTCTAAAACGTATTTCTAAAATGTTTATATTCAAAACTGTCAAGTGGCCAACTGTATTCAGAGAGGCAATAAAAGAAAGAAAACGGAGTATGACTTTTCTGATAAGCTGCCTTTCCCGGTGATCCCCTGTTCTGGCCTTACTTTCCTTCTTAAGTCTGTTAATGTAAGGGTTTGCTACCATCAACTTGGTTTTGCCCTGCTCTGAGCAGGTTTCCCTCTGTGCTGTTTCTGCTTTAATTGAAAATCTTTGGTTCCCATCAGCATTCCATTGCAAACTCCGTTTTTCTTGAGAGCTCCTCTATGCTTTCCCTCTTCATTCTTACATTTTCTCCCATCTCTTGGTGCCTGTTGGCCTGTGCTAATGAAAACCATCCTAAACTTCCTTACGCTCGACTCTGTGCCTCCCTGTAGAGCCCAGTACTCTCCATCCTCTCTCCCTATTCTCTCTTTTCAACTAGTCGAAATCCTAGTGGAGGGAGACCATTAGAGATGAAACATCTTGGTATATATTGCTAGTTTTCTATGTCCCCTGGCTTTTCTATGTTTCTGTTGAAACACTCTTGAGAAGTGTCTGATTTCGTTTTCTACATGGGTACCCTTTAAGGCTCAATACTGGAAAAGAAGGGGATCAGAGTGATCAACCCAATGTGGTATCCTAACGTAACAGTTAAGGAAAGCAACAGGCTTTGTGAGACAGCCAGTGATTTGTCCAAAGTCACACAGATAGTAAACGTCAAAGTCAAAAGTGAAATTAGGTCTCCAGACTTGTAGTTCAATACTTTCCCTCATTATTCCATGCTATTTTGAATCTCCTACTCAATTTAGGGGCAAAAGAAATCGAACGCAAAACTTTCCAAAGTTTCTTTTCTTACCTGACATGGTCAGAGAAGAGGAAGCATCCACTGCAGGTACAAGGGATGAGGAGACAACACTAGAGGATGTCTGAGTGGCTGCAGCTGAACGGCGCACGTGTCCAGTACAGAGGTCACTGGTTACTGGTCCAAACAGCTCCACGGAAACCCCAAGGCTCTACCAAGTGGTAGTAGGTTTGGGAGGAGAGTGATGTCACAAAGCAGGCAGTTGAAAGGTATGAGAGAGCCAATAGGGAGGTCCGATCCCCAACAGGAAGGCGGGCTTGGGTGAAGAGAGTGTAGGAGAGCTAAAACAACACCTGAGTTTCTGAGCTTTGGGGAGGAGGAAATCCTAGAAGACAGATTTACCTCCCCCAGGCTCTTCCATTAGGGAAATCATTGCCACATTTCTTACAGACGTTCATTAATACACTGAACTAAGAGTTACTTATATTCTACAGAGTATTCTATTTTATGTATCATATACTTAGAGCTATATAGATCTTCTTTAATTAATAATCCTTAGGAAGGAAAGAGCCATCTAGTTTGAACTATTACAGTTGTTCTGAAATCAGATGTGTCTAATGAGTGAACTGATAGCAGCTTTTAAGGAGCCAAAGTAGGGATTAAGAAGCTCTCTTTGTAACTTGGTTCAAGAGTAGGGTGAAGTTTCTTGAGTGTACCTTGTGGAGAATGTTGTGGTCCAAGGCTCTTCTCTTTTAGTTTCTTCTCCTTGACTCCTACCTTCCTTGGGCTGGGCTAGGCTGGGGGCCAGGTTGGACTTGCGACTTAACGTTTCTCTTCCGCTTTCTCTTTTTTTTTTTTCTTCCATTATGGGCATTGCTTCGAGGACAAGCCTTGATCTTGCATTGGACGTTACTTCCTGTCAACTTCCAGCAGCAGGAGTCTTCTTTTCAGTGCTTGATGCTTCACGAAATAGACTCTGCTCGTTGGCAGCAAATACCAGAGAGCTAGGAGACAGAGCTGGTTGCAGACCTTTCCTCTTCCAGCCTTTGGTTGCAATTGTTTGGCCCATAATTTGCTAGCTCTAGTTCCTTGGGCCACACAGGTATCCTGCCATCTCCAGCTCTTGTTATATGTGAGAGACATTCTGAACACTGTCCCTTTTTCTTTGCACAGAAGTATATACAGTGTGGCAGTTACTGTAATCTCCTCCGCCTTGCAAACAGCCACTCTAGAATCTTGGACCTCTAGGACTCTCTGTCTTGCATGCTTGGGGGCAAGGCCAAGCAAAATGAAGAGGAGAATAATTAGAGAAAGAGGAGGACGTTGGTGGAGAATTGGGAGCAGGTAAGGTGAAAGGGCACAGGAGAAAAGAGATGCATGTAGACTTTTTGGTTTCTGTGGGAAACAGGTTGACACACTTGGGCCTCATTTGGTATTAACAGAACAGAGAGTTAAAGATCTAAGTAGCTAGATAGTGTGCAGCAACTGCCATGAAGTCTGTACACTGAAGAGAAGAGTCTCACATCTAGTTTTCATTTTGTTTTATGTCATAGTACCTTATTTATAGCATTCACTGGTGTGTTTGTAGAATACAGATGTTTTCAAATGCTCTGGTTTTGTCTACATGGTTATCTCCTTGTCCTGTTTGTAAGGAATCCAACATTGTAAGACATATTGCATGTTTTTCTCTTGACGATTGTTGACCTTGAAGCGTCATGAACTAACTTGAGCTGTTGGATTCTGTGGAGAAACGTTCAAAAGGGTCTGTGAAAAAGGCACTGTGGTGAGTCGCATTATGCACCCGAGCGTAAGGAGCAAGATATCTGCCACCAGCCCAGCTTGGCCTGGATTGCCTCTGTTTTAGTTCCCCTGGTTAGTGCTTTTCTCCCTAACCACTCTTGTGACTGTGATAATGTGAGTAAGGGCGGAGTTGCTAATGATCTATGTGTGAGGTAAGCTGGTTTGAGGGAGGAAATCTATGGACCTAGTCATTTTCCTTGGTGGTAAGCTTTCAGGGGTGCAGAGATGGATCTTCCTGGGGCCTTTTCTGGTCCCAGGAAGATATCGCATAGATGGGACCTCCCAAGACACACATTGAATCTTTAGGCCTGTTTTTCCTATTATGAGGTACGAACGAGTTTCTTCACTGATGGGGATGATGCTTATCTGAGAAGAAATTGTGAAAGGTGGTGTAGTGTAGAGGTGTGGCTTAAGCTTTTAAGTTTTCCTCCAGGTTTTTCCCCTAAGCTTCCTACTTCGGACGGCCTACTTACATGATACTAGTAGGTGATGTCCGGCTAACAACTTCCTAAATATACCTGCAAGCCAGATCAGTGTCTCTTTTCTCTGTATTCCCATGGAAATCAAGAGTCCCGCCGAATTTTCCATCGAAACAGTTGATTTGTGTTGTCTCTAGGAATTCTAAAGGGCGTACCGTTGCTTCCTAACCGGTGTCATTTGGGAGATCCGCCTCTGTACGTTCAAATGATTAATTTTGAGACTTTGCTCATGTGTGCAGTAAACCCTTGAATTCCCTAAGACCTTCCTTTCCTCCATCTCCTACCCCATTAAGCCCGCTTCAGTTCATCTCCTGAATTTCTTTGGAATCTGTCAGCCAGCTCTTCCTCAACTTCCTAATACTGAACTTGCCTGTCTGTTGCGATTAGGTCCTAACTGGTGTCCATATATCTTGTTTCCTTCCAATCCACTCTTCACACAAGAAACCTTCAAAGCAAGTTGGAACGTTGCTCATAAACATCGCTCACAAGCATTGTTTTGAGAATAGAAAACACACTGTTGGCCTTTAAGACTCTGCGTGGTCTAGAATCCTCTCTGCTTCTCTAGCCCCATCTTGTGCCACTTTTGCCCTCACTTTCTATGCTTCAGATACACTGAATTAACCTTAGTTCTCACTCATCTGACAGAAGTCAGTTCAGATACTATTTTTCACTGTGATTCCTAGCATTAAGGAATTTGATTATCAGGTTTTGTATGAGGACTATTTCATCAGGGGTACAGAAGTTCTGGCCATCTCTGGTTTTGGATATCCCTTATTTGTTGAGACCTTTGCGTTGTTTGGTTGCCTTTTGTCTGTTTTCCAGATGGGAAAACAGGAACAAGGGAAGTATAGGTTATTACTAGGTGGGGTTGAACAAGTGGAGCAGCAAACTGCAAAGCAGAAAGAAGAGGGACGTACTATAGAGGGATATGACTTCCATTCTCAAGGCGCCTGCATCCTGTGCAGGGAGACAGCCTAACATAAAATGTGCCTAACAACAAATATATTGACTTCTTACTAAAAATCTCCAGTTCATAGAACCGAGGGGTTTGTACCTTCTCCTTTAAAAGTGATAGTCCTGGGACTTCCCCGGTGGTCCCGTGGTGAAGACTCTGCGCTTCCAACGCAGCAGGCGTGGGTTCAATCCCTGGTTGGGGAGCTAAGATCCCACATGCTGCGCAGCCAAAGAAATTTTTGTCGAACGTTATACTCCTGTATTGTTGGCTTTAGTGGTTTAGATTTTGTTGTACTGTTAAGAAGATTTCAGTTTATTTACCGGGAACAAACAACACATAATGTAAAAATAGTTTCCCAGAAACGATTTCCATCATTCTCTTCCTCCCTTTCTCCCGCAGACTGGTGTTTCACCTTGACAAGTTCTCTGTCATTCCATAGGAAAGCTGTCTGGCTTGGAGGTTGCAATCCCAGGGAATTTTTCATCAGCGGGGAAGTCTCCATCACTACAGAGGAATCAAGGGAGAAGTCAGTCCCTGGTAAGTGAGATGCTCCCCCTAAACACCAACACAGCAGTCGTGTACCTTTCAAGGGGTTCAGGGGCAAGATGGGCAAGGCATTTCTACTAACTCTTCTTAAGGATCACGGACAGTGCCCTATGCTACGAGGTAAGCGGTGACTGCTGTAGTTCTTACTGGTGATCCTTTCCTGTCACTGATTCTCGGCCTTCTTTGTATTTCATAGGACTGTTGTCAGTCCAATACAAAATGAGTCTTATTTTTAAAAACCTGAAATGTTTTACAGAGCCTAGCATTCTCATATAGGGTCCTTTCCATTCTCCCCACTTTCCCGAGAGGCCAAGAACACTTCACACCATGAACTAGGAGAGGGGGTAGAGCCCTTTCTGATGAAATACATCAACAAAGACAGAGCCTTAGCCTGCTTGCTCTCTGGACAGGATCTCGGACCACAAGGTCTTCAATCCTGGTATAAATGAAGGAAGTGAGGACAGTTCAACTGGCACTCTCATAACAAGAGTTCGGAAACACCTTCCGAAGAGACTATAGCAGTAGATGAGGGAAGGGAGTGCTACAGTGTGGCAGTACAGGGGGAACGATCGGCTACAGCAGTGAAAAGTGTGGTACCGATTGGTGTGCTCTCGGGGTTCTTGTACATGTAGCATAGATGACCTCTACGGTGGCCCTCCCACCTTCCCACCTGCATTAGGTGTTCTTTTTTTTTGTAATTTATGTTTATGTATTTATTTACTGTTTGAACTTATTTATTCTACGTATTTATGTTTTTGGCTGCACTGGGTCTCTCATTGCTGTGCACGGGCTTTCTCTAGTTGGCGGCTAGCGGGGGCTACTCTCGGTTGCGGTGTGCGGGCATCTCATCGCGGTGGCTTCTCTTGTTGCGGAGCATGGGCTGTAGGCACGTGGGCTTCGGTAGTTGAGGCTCACGGGCTCTAGAATGCAGGCTCCGTCGTCGTGGCACATGCGCTTAGTTGCTGCACGGCATGTGGGATCTTCGCAGACCAGGGCTCGAACCCGTGTCCCCTGCATTGGCAGGCGCCACCAGGGAAGCCCTAGGTGTTCTCATATAGAGTCTAAAAACAGAGAGCACTGAGAGAAGGTAGTGGTTATTAAAGGCTCAGGATCTAAATTCTACCTGTCTCTACACCCCTTCCCAGCTGTCGATTTGACCCCATTTTTGAATGCTGACCTCATTGTTCAACTTTTCTCTGCCGTCTGTATACTCACCTTGAAAACTTGTTTCTGTGATGCGTTGAGCAGACACAGGGTGGCAGACTGCAGAGGTGGAAGCTGGTGGTCGGATATTTGTGGGCTGAATCTCCTTCAGTCCCATTCCCATTTCTGGTTGCCCAGAGGCCCTACTTCCTGTGTGTGACGCCGAGCCGTAGGATTGCGGGCAGGAGCCAAGTTCTCCATACAGTAAAGACCCCAGTGTGCCTTGGTTACAGTAATATACCTGGCTTCCTTCCTGGCAGGGAAGTGACAGGCGGCTATGCCCCTGCTTTGTTCGTGGGCCTCCTGATCCAGCAGTTCCCTTGGCTCTGCCCCTGTCGTCAGCTGCCCCTAGGATAACTCTGAGCCCTAGCCACTTCTCTGGTAGATTTCCCTATTCCCCCACTACAGTCACACCTGAATAAGGCAACTCAGACCTTTCAGAGATGTGTCCTGAACCTCTTGTTTTCTGAAATACCTATCTGGTGGTTGTGAGACTTAAGGCCAGCGTCCCCGAGAGACTTTTTCTATTTCTCCTAGTAAACCTAGACTCATCTTCTGTCACCTTCAACTCTACTCCAATTGTGTTCTTTCAACCCAGACCTCTGACCCTGCTTTTTACTTCTGCCATTTCATCCTCGCTCCTGCTTCCTTTCCTAAATCCATACGTCTCTTTTGGCCTTCCTAGCCCTGGGCCAAGTTCCTTCCTCTTTGCTCAGTTTTTACCCCTTTCCTTCATTCTCCCATCCAACTTTCAGTCCTTCCTTTCTCACGCCCCAGTTAGCAGCATCTGAAAATTCGAAAGGTTTGTTACTCGTCTATTAATTGTATTCCATTTACTTATTCAGTTCTATACCTGTCTTACCTGTGTATGGAAGAACAGCTGGTAGCCAAGGTGGCACCAAGAATCCTAGCAGCTCTCACTTGACGTATCCGTAGTAGTCGGCAATTTCCATTTCGTTTTCCCTCTCGGTGAAAAATTGCAGCTTGCCCGAAGAGGTGTATCTGGCAGCATTCTCCCGTTGTTGTTGAGCCCGCCTCTTCATGGCCTCTCGCTCTGGCCTCTGCTCTTGTTCGATGGGCTTTGACATGACTGGCTCAGGCACGTTGGGTTCCCTCCATGGAACTCGTTGCTTGCTGAAGTCTTGGAGTAGAAAGTGGGTTTGGAGCTTGGGTGGGGACTGGCGCTTATTCACAGCAGGGGGAACAGGCTCCCGCTGGAGAGGAGCGCCAGATGAAGTTTTGGAGGGTGCAGGCCTAGGAGCAGCAGACTGAGGGACATGAGGCTGGGTATGGTTGGGCCAAGCCGGTTGGGTTGGGTTGGTCACAGTTGGCTGAGCTGGTTTGGCGGGGCCTGGCAAAGAGGCAGGAGCTGGCTGGGATGAATTGGCTGCAGCAGGTTGAGCTGAGTCAGTAGAACCAGGCTGGGCACGGTAAGCCCCAGCAGGCCGATGTGAGGCCAGAGACTGTGGCCTCCGAGGAGCGGGTCGAGCTTGAGGCTTGTCCCAGGCAGAAAAAGGCAGAGGTATCAACTTGACCTTCCCAGGAGGAGGCCGCTCATACTGGGCTGGAGACGGACACTCTGTTTCAGCACTGCTGTCTGGTTTCTGGGCTTGGACTTGCGTTTTCTCAGGACCCTTCCCCTCACGTGGGGTATGCCGCCATGGCTGGATAGCTGGGGGTGGCTGGGGGTCTTTGGGGTTGCTTGACTTTCCCAAGAGCCGACAGGAAGAGAGCCCAGTTTTCGTCTCATTCTTCTTCCCCAGCGCATGAAGAACCTTCACAGACTCCAGCATGCGCACGCCAAGGGAGGTTCGAGGCTTTTGAAAGCTCTGTTGGAGAAGCTCAGTTTGGTGTTCCTTTCGCTTCGTGTGGGGGATTGCTGGCTTCTCTTCTGCCTTGACTTTGTTCCCTGACTGCTTGTTCTCCTCAGCCTTGTTTCTCCCTCTGGTCCTTTTGGTCTTTTCCTGCCCGTGGCTCTTAGTTTTGCTGATCTTTCTGGATGCAGCTTTCTGAGGTTTGCCTTGAGAGTGCTTGGCCGTTTTCACAGGAGCCCTGTCACTGACTGCAGCGTGGCATATAACCACTTCTCCCCCTAACGGGCACTCTGGATTCTTTGGCTGGATTTTGGCCTTGGGAGCGCCACTGATAGGCTCAGAGGCTTTCTGTTTGTTCTTCCTGGGTTGATCAGAGGGAACCTTTATGACACTTGGCTTTTCCTGCACCTGATTCACCTTAATGGCTCTGGTGTCTTTAGCTTTGATCACGTTGGGACCTTGGGATTGATCAAGATCTTTCAAAGGATTAAAGAGCTGGGGAAGGTGAATATCCTCCGCCAGTGTAGTAATGTCTGCAAGACCACTGCTAGGTTCAATCCCATTTTCAAGTGTCCCTAGGTCCTGACGACTCCGGCTGTTCTCTCCCAGATCAGCATTTTCAGAACCAGGCTGCTCCTCTTGGCTGAGGGGATCGGTGCAGGCCAGCGGCTGGTGAATATCAGGGATTCCTAAAGGGAGTAGTGGAGGATCTTGGTTCTCTGTTGGGATCTGGTAGGCATCCAGAGGCTTTGAAAGCTTGGTTTTGATATCATCCACGTGCTTACTCTCTATTTGTCCCTGGCTTGGAGCTGGAGGCAGGGCCAGGAGACGCCTGGCACTCTGGACTGGAGCTGTCACTGAAATGTCCCCAAGTTCAGATGGTGGGTTACTCTCAAGTATGTGGCTGTTTCTGCTACTGCAGGACTTGGGGAGTTCTTGACTTTGTGTCACACAAAACGTCTGGCTTGGAGGTTGCAATCCCAGGGAATTTTTCATCACCAGGGGGGAGGTCTCCATCCCTACAAAGGGATCAAGGGAGAAGTCAGTCCCTGGTAAGTGAGATGCTCCCCCTAAACACCAACACAGCAGTCGTGTACCTTTCAAGGGGTTCAGGGGCAAGATGGGCAAGGCATTTCTACTAACTCTTCTTAAGGATCATGGACAGTGCCCTATGCTACGAGGTAAGCGGTGACTGTTGTAATTCTTACTGGTGAGCCTTTCCTGTCGCTGATTCTCGGCTCGCTTTGTATTTCATAGGACTGTTATAAGTCCAATACAAAATGAGTCTTATTTTTAAAAACCTGAAATGTTTTACAAAGCCTAGCATTCTCATATAGGGTCCTTTCCATTCTCCCCACTTTCCCGAGAGGCCAAGAACACGTCACACCATGAACTAGGAGAGGGGGTAGAGCCCTTGCTGATGAAATACATCAACAAAGACAGAGTCTTAGCCTGCTTGCTCTCTGGACAGGATCTCGGACCACAAGGTCTTCAATCCTGGTATAAATGAAGGAAGTGAGGACAGTTCAACTGGCACTCTCATAACAAGAGTTCTGAAACACCTTCCGAAGAGACTATAGCAGTAGATGAGGGAAGGGAGTGCTACAGTGTGGCAGTACAGGGGGAACGATCGGCTACAGCAGTGAAAAGTGTGGTACCGATTGGTGTGCTCTCGGGGTTCTTGTACATGTAGCATAGATGACCTCTACAGTGGCCCTCCCACCTTCCCACCTGCATTAGGTGTTCTTTTTTTTGTAATTTATGTTTATGTATTTATTTACTGTTTGAACTTATTTATTCTACGTATTTATTTTTTTGGCTGCACTGGGTCTCTCATTGCTGTGCACGGGCTTTCTCTAGTTGGCGGCTAGCGGGGGCTACTCTCGGTTGCGGTGTGCGGGCTTCTCATCGCGGTGGCTTCTCTTTGTTGCGGAGCATGGGCTGTAGGCACGTGGGCTTCGGTAGTTGAGGCTCACGGGCTCTAGAATGCAGGCTCCGTCGTTGTGGCACATGCGCTTAGTTGCTGCACGGCATGTGGGATCTTCGCAGACCAGGGCTCGAACCCGTGTCCCCCGCATTGCATTGGCAGGCGGATTCTTAACCACGGCGCCACCAGGGAAGCCCTAGGTGTTCTCATAGAGAGTCTAAAAACAGAGGGCACTGAGCGAAGGTAGTGGTTATTAAAGGCTCAGGATCTAAATTCTACCTGCCTCTACACCCCTTCCCAGCTGTCGATTTGACCCCATTTTTGAGTGCCGACCTCATTCTTCAACTTTCTCTGGCGTTTGTTATACTCACCTTGAAAACTTGTTTCTGTGATGCGTTGAGCAGACACAGGGTGGCAGACTGCAGAGGTGGAAGCTGGTGGTCGGATATTTGTGGGCTGAATCTCCTTCAGTCCCATTCCCATTTCTGGTTGCCCAGAGGCCCGACTTCCTGTGTATGACGCCGAGCCGTAGGATTGCGGGCAGGAGCCAAGTTCTCCATACAGTAAAGACCCCAGTGTGCCTTGGTTATAGTAATATACCTGGCTTCCTTCCTGGCAGGGAAGTGGCAGGCGGCTCTGCCCCTGATTTGGAATCTGAGATGGTGTTCCCTGAGCAAGGCTGGCAGAAAGCGATGGATGTAGAGGGACCATGTTCTTGGCGTCTGAAGTTTTATCATACTGGGCTGCCAGAAACATGGAGGAGGCAGCTGTGTGGCGGTCAGTGAGTGCCAGAGTAAAGTCTCCGAGTGAAGAAGAATTCTTTTCAGTGCTTGCTGTGATGTCCCACTCAAGAACACCTGGATAGGAAGCAGCTGAAGTGGAGATCTGGCTGTGGTCAGTAACTCCAGATAACATAGTCGTGCTAGAATGTTGGTAAAGGTAGGCACTACCCATGAGTGTCTGGAAAGGGGTACCGGTAGCCGATGCCGAACTGACGGCAGGGGCAGAGACTCTGGAGAAGTTGCAGACACTTCGTGTTAGGGAAGTTGCATTGCTCACCACAGGAGGAGAATGCTGCAGAGAATTTAGAGTTCCAAGTAGAGATGGATGTTGGAAATTTTCTGTAAGAACAAGAGGGTCATGAAAAACTCAGGGAGGTTGAGAAATTCTCACTACGTTTGAGGAACGGCATCATCTGAAGGTTCTTGCTATCAGGACACCTCTACTATCACTACTTCCTGAGAAACCCAAAATCAGACAGTTAATGATGGCTGTAAGGACTGAGCAGTTTTCCACTCTTCTCTATTAACTGCCTGTGCTCCCATCTTGGGCACAGACGGGCAGAAGAGCCAAGTGGTGTGGTTCAGAGATTGTTCTCTAGGCTGGAAGCAACCTTCTCCCTGCCCTGTCTTTCCCTTCAGCCTGCACTCGTATTGACTTCTATGCTATTTCCTAGACTGGAAGCATTTTAGAACTAGGAGGCCCTTAGAGAACTTCGATGTTCTCAGTCTCATTTCGTGAGTAAGGAAACTGAGGCTCAGAGAGGTCGGGTTGACTTGTTCAAGTTCTCTCATTATGTTAGTATCATTACCAGGTTTCAGAACCTAAGTATCCTGACTTCCTTGCCAGGACTCCACTCTGAGCATGATACTGCCAGAAAGCAGGAGAAATAGAACTTATAATATAGGCATTTTTTTTGTCCATTAGAAAACAGTACGGCTATTACCATTGTCGTCTTCAGTGTCTCCCTTTGCTTGTGCAGTTCCCACGCTATTACCTAGAGGTGACGTACAGCTCAGTCCAACTGGTGAATTGAAAGAGTCATTTTTGCCCTCTTCAAGCCCGGTTTCTCATCCTACCTCAAAATGATTACCCGAAAGTGGATTTCTTAAGTGCTTTTGGAAAGGGAAAAGTTATCTGATTACTTCAGATTCCTCACCTATAAAGTGGTTATAACACCACCACCAATAATAATAGCAGTAATAATTAATAGATGAATAAGCTGATCTATTGCGTATGATTTATATGGAGGAAGATACAATAAGTTCTAGAAAGACAAAGAAAAATCATGACAAGCATATTACGTTAACGAAAAAGAAATCCATAGATATTAATGAAAACTGGGGTATGTGGCAAGTATCGAAGCCTAATGAATTTACTAACAAATGGCATTCTGTACCATCCATGCAATATTATGAAAGTGAATTTTGCCCACTCTATTTTAGTGAATACTATTAACCAGAAGACACGATGGAGGTGATAGAGGTGAATGAATTCCTAGCCAATGCATACAGACAGAGAAGGTATGTCAGTAAAAAATGCATAACAAGCAACAGAATGCAATAAATGTGCATGTATAGGTAGCCACAACACATATAGACAAGTATTTCAATGAAAACCGGTACGAAGCAGACAGCAAAATAATAAGTGTAAAAGAGTTTCATTATTGTGCTCCTTCATATTTTTACCCAGCAAGTAAGAGGTATTAAGCCTAGGAGAAATATATATTTCAATGAATATAGCTTATATAATAAGCAGAAAGGAAGCTTAAAATGTATCAGGAAGGTTTTTGGATTTATCCTAGAACTTAGATTAGAATCATCTTCAGCATCCAAGAAGATGGCATCCCAAAACCTCAAAAAACCATCATGCCTAGAATCCAATTAAAAAAGATTTTCAAATGTAAGAAAATCCACAGGACTCCACAATATGGTTTTCGATAAACGTGGATGTTTGTTTGTTTTGTTTCTTTGGCCGCGCCGCGTGGCCCTGGCCGTGAAAGCACCGAGTCCTAAGCACTGGACCGCCAGGGAATTCCCTAAGTGGGGGGGGGAATTAGAGATGTGGGGCTTGACTTTTTCTTCTTCTTCTTCGGTAGCTAAGCTCTACAAGCGAACGATGGCTGTTGATCAATGTGCTCTCTGTGTTAGGAAGGAAATAACTGTAAAAATGAAAAGCAGCCTTGCCTTAGAACCTACATATCACACCAAGGAAAATAGTCCTTCTGATTCAATTTAGAAGATATCACTTAAAATGTTGAATTGGTGAAATGTCTACCTAGTTTAAAAATTAGAAAGAATAAAACACTGAAAAGCAGCCCCCTAGATAACCACTGTGGTTGCTTGTTTATAGGAGCCATCATTTCTAAAACGTATTTCTAAAATGTTTATATTCAAAACTGTCAAGTGGCCAACTGTATTCAGAGAGGCAATAAAAGAAAGAAAACGGAGTATGACTTTTCTGATAAGCTGCCTTTCCCGGTGATCCCCTGTTCTGGCCTTACTTTCCTTCTTAAGTCTGTTAATGTAAGGGTTTGCTACCATCAACTTGGTTTTGCCCTGCTCTGAGCAGGTTTCCCTCTGTGCTGTTTCTGCTTTAATTGAAAATCTTTGGTTCCCATCAGCATTCCATTGCAAACTCCGTTTTTCTTGAGAGCTCCTCTATGCTTTCCCTCTTCATTCTTACATTTTCTCCCATCTCTTGGTGCCTGTTGGCCTGTGCTAATGAAAACCGTCCTAAACTTCCTTACGCTCGACTCTGTGCCTCCCTGTAGAGCCCAGTACTCTCCATCCTCTCTCCCTATTCTCTCTTTTCAACTAGTCGAAATCCTAGTGGAGGGAGACCATTAGAGATGAAACATCTTGGTATATATTGCTAGTTTTCTATGTCCCCTGGCTTTTCTGTGTTTCTGTTGAAACACTCTTGAGAAGTGTCTGATTTCGTTTTCTACATGGGTACCCTTTAAGGCTCAATACTGGAAAAGAAGGGGATCAGAGTGATCAACCCAATGTGGTATCCTAACGTAACAGTTAAGGAAAGCAACAGGCTTTGTGAGACAGCCAGTGATTTGTCCAAAGTCACACAGATAGTAAACGTCAAAGTCAAAAGTGAAATTAGGTCTCCAGACTTGTAGTTCAATACTTTCCCTCATTATTCCATGCTATTTTGAATCTCCTACTCAATTTAGGGGCAAAAGAAATCGAACGCAAAACTTTCCAAAGTTTCTTTTCTTACCTGACATGGTCAGAGAAGAGGAAGCATCCACTGCAGGTACAAGGGATGAGGAGACAACACTAGAGGATGTCTGAGTGGCTGCAGCTGAACGGCGCACGTGTCCAGTACAGAGGTCACTGGTTACTGGTCCAAACAGCTCCACGGAAACCCCAAGGCTCTACCAAGTGGTAGTAGGTTTGGGAGGAGAGTGATGTCACAAAGCAGGCAGTTGAAAGGTATGAGAGAGCCAATAGGGAGGTCCGATCCCCAACAGGAAGGCGGGCTTGGGTGAAGAGAGTGTAGGAGAGCTAAAACAACACCTGAGTTTCTGAGCTTTGGGGAGGAGGAAATCCTAGAAGACAGATTTACCTCCCCCAGGCTCTTCCATTAGGGAAATCATTGCCACATTTCTTACAGACGTTCATTAATACACTGAACTAAGAGTTACTTATATTCTACAGAGTATTCTATTTTATGTATCATATACTTAGAGCTATATAGATCTTCTTTAATTAATAATCCTTAGGAAGGAAAGAGCCATCTAGTTTGAACTATTACAGTTGTTCTGAAATCAGATGTGTCTAATGAGTGAACTGATAGCAGCTTTTAAGGAGCCAAAGTAGGGATTAAGAAGCTCTCTTTGTAACTTGGTTCAAGAGTAGGGTGAAGTTTCTTGAGTGTACCTTGTGGAGAATGTTGTGGTCCAAGGCTCTTCTCTTTTAGTTTCTTCTCCTTGACTCCTACCTTCCTTGGGCTGGGCTAGGCTGGGGGCCAGGTTGGACTTGCGACTTAACGTTTCTCTTCCGCTTTCTCTTTTTTTTTTTTCTTCCATTATGGGCATTGCTTCGAGGACAAGCCTTGATCTTGCATTGGACGTTACTTCCTGTCAACTTCCAGCAGCAGGAGTCTTCTTTTCAGTGCTTGATGCTTCACGAAATAGACTCTGCTCGTTGGCAGCAAATACCAGAGAGCTAGGAGACAGAGCTGGTTGCAGACCTTTCCTCTTCCAGCCTTTGGTTGCAATTGTTTGGCCCATAATTTGCTAGCTCTAGTTCCTTGGGCCACACAGGTATCCTGCCATCTCCAGCTCTTGTTATATGTGAGAGACATTCTGAACACTGTCCCTTTTTCTTTGCACAGAAGTATATACAGTGTGGCAGTTACTGTAATCTCCTCCGCCTTGCAAACAGCCACTCTAGAATCTTGGACCTCTAGGACTCTCTGTCTTGCATGCTTGGGGGCAAGGCCAAGCAAAATGAAGAGGAGAATAATTAGAGAAAGAGGAGGACGTTGGTGGAGAATTGGGAGCAGGTAAGGTGAAAGGGCACAGGAGAAAAGAGATGCATGTAGACTTTTTGGTTTCTGTGGGAAACAGGTTGACACACTTGGGCCTCATTTGGTATTAACAGAACAGAGAGTTAAAGATCTAAGTAGCTAGATAGTGTGCAGCAACTGCCATGAAGTCTGTACACTGAAGAGAAGAGTCTCACATCTAGTTTTCATTTTGTTTTATGTCATAGTACCTTATTTATAGCATTCACTGGTGTGTTTGTAGAATACAGATGTTTTCAAATGCTCTGGTTTTGTCTACATGGTTATCTCCTTGTCCTGTTTGTAAGGAATCCAACATTGTAAGACATATTGCATGTTTTTCTCTTGACGATTGTTGACCTTGAAGCGTCATGAACTAACTTGAGCTGTTGGATTCTGTGGAGAAACGTTCAAAAGGGTCTGTGAAAAAGGCACTGTGGTGAGTCGCATTATGCACCCGAGCGTAAGGAGCAAGATATCTGCCACCAGCCCAGCTTGGCCTGGATTGCCTCTGTTTTAGTTCCCCTGGTTAGTGCTTTTCTCCCTAACCACTCTTGTGACTGTGATAATGTGAGTAAGGGCGGAGTTGCTAATGATCTATGTGTGAGGTAAGCTGGTTTGAGGGAGGAAATCTATGGACCTAGTCATTTTCCTTGGTGGTAAGCTTTCAGGGGTGCAGAGATGGATCTTCCTGGGGCCTTTTCTGGTCCCAGGAAGATATCGCATAGATGGGACCTCCCAAGACACACATTGAATCTTTAGGCCTGTTTTTCCTATTATGAGGTACGAACGAGTTTCTTCACTGATGGGGATGATGCTTATCTGAGAAGAAATTGTGAAAGGTGGTGTAGTGTAGAGGTGTGGCTTAAGCTTTTAAGTTTTCCTCCAGGTTTTTCCCCTAAGCTTCCTACTTCGGACGGCCTACTTACATGATACTAGTAGGTGATGTCCGGCTAACAACTTCCTAAATATACCTGCAAGCCAGATCAGTGTCTCTTTTCTCTGTATTCCCATGGAAATCAAGAGTCCCGCCGAATTTTCCATCGAAACAGTTGATTTGTGTTGTCTCTAGGAATTCTAAAGGGCGTACCGTTGCTTCCTAACCGGTGTCATTTGGGAGATCCGCCTCTGTACGTTCAAATGATTAATTTTGAGACTTTGCTCATGTGTGCAGTAAACCCTTGAATTCCCTAAGACCTTCCTTTCCTCCATCTCCTACCCCATTAAGCCCGCTTCAGTTCATCTCCTGAATTTCTTTGGAATCTGTCAGCCAGCTCTTCCTCAACTTCCTAATACTGAACTTGCCTGTCTGTTGCGATTAGGTCCTAACTGGTGTCCATATATCTTGTTTCCTTCCAATCCACTCTTCACACAAGAAACCTTCAAAGCAAGTTGGAACGTTGCTCATAAACATCGCTCACAAGCATTGTTTTGAGAATAGAAAACACACTGTTGGCCTTTAAGACTCTGCGTGGTCTAGAATCCTCTCTGCTTCTCTAGCCCCATCTTGTGCCACTTTTGCCCTCACTTTCTATGCTTCAGATACACTGAATTAACCTTAGTTCTCACTCATCTGACAGAAGTCAGTTCAGATACTATTTTTCACTGTGATTCCTAGCATTAAGGAATTTGATTATCAGGTTTTGTATGAGGACTATTTCATCAGGGGTACAGAAGTTCTGGCCATCTCTGGTTTTGGATATCCCTTATTTGTTGAGACCTTTGCGTTGTTTGGTTGCCTTTTGTCTGTTTTCCAGATGGGAAAACAGGAACAAGGGAAGTATAGGTTATTACTAGGTGGGGTTGAACAAGTGGAGCAGCAAACTGCAAAGCAGAAAGAAGAGGGACGTACTATAGAGGGATATGACTTCCATTCTCAAGGCGCCTGCATCCTGTGCAGGGAGACAGCCTAACATAAAATGTGCCTAACAACAAATATATTGACTTCTTACTAAAAATCTCCAGTTCATAGAACCGAGGGGTTTGTACCTTCTCCTTTAAAAGTGATAGTCCTGGGACTTCCCCGGTGGTCCCGTGGTGAAGACTCTGCGCTTCCAACGCAGCAGGCGTGGGTTCAATCCCTGGTTGGGGAGCTAAGATCCCACATGCTGCGCAGCCAAAGAAATTTTTGTCGAACGTTATACTCCTGTATTGTTGGCTTTAGTGGTTTAGATTTTGTTGTACTGTTAAGAAGATTTCAGTTTATTTACCGGGAACAAACAACACATAATGTAAAAATAGTTTCCCAGAAACGATTTCCATCATTCTCTTCCTCCCTTTCTCCCGCAGACTGGTGTTTCACCTTGACAAGTTCTCTGTCATTCCATAGGAAAGCTGTCTGGCTTGGAGGTTGCAATCCCAGGGAATTTTTCATCAGCGGGGAAGTCTCCATCACTACAGAGGAATCAAGGGAGAAGTCAGTCCCTGGTAAGTGAGATGCTCCCCCTAAACACCAACACAGCAGTCGTGTACCTTTCAAGGGGTTCAGGGGCAAGATGGGCAAGGCATTTCTACTAACTCTTCTTAAGGATCACGGACAGTGCCCTATGCTACGAGGTAAGCGGTGACTGCTGTAGTTCTTACTGGTGATCCTTTCCTGTCACTGATTCTCGGCCTTCTTTGTATTTCATAGGACTGTTGTCAGTCCAATACAAAATGAGTCTTATTTTTAAAAACCTGAAATGTTTTACAGAGCCTAGCATTCTCATATAGGGTCCTTTCCATTCTCCCCACTTTCCCGAGAGGCCAAGAACACTTCACACCATGAACTAGGAGAGGGGGTAGAGCCCTTTCTGATGAAATACATCAACAAAGACAGAGCCTTAGCCTGCTTGCTCTCTGGACAGGATCTCGGACCACAAGGTCTTCAATCCTGGTATAAATGAAGGAAGTGAGGACAGTTCAACTGGCACTCTCATAACAAGAGTTCGGAAACACCTTCCGAAGAGACTATAGCAGTAGATGAGGGAAGGGAGTGCTACAGTGTGGCAGTACAGGGGGAACGATCGGCTACAGCAGTGAAAAGTGTGGTACCGATTGGTGTGCTCTCGGGGTTCTTGTACATGTAGCATAGATGACCTCTACGGTGGCCCTCCCACCTTCCCACCTGCATTAGGTGTTCTTTTTTTTTGTAATTTATGTTTATGTATTTATTTACTGTTTGAACTTATTTATTCTACGTATTTATGTTTTTGGCTGCACTGGGTCTCTCATTGCTGTGCACGGGCTTTCTCTAGTTGGCGGCTAGCGGGGGCTACTCTCGGTTGCGGTGTGCGGGCATCTCATCGCGGTGGCTTCTCTTGTTGCGGAGCATGGGCTGTAGGCACGTGGGCTTCGGTAGTTGAGGCTCACGGGCTCTAGAATGCAGGCTCCGTCGTCGTGGCACATGCGCTTAGTTGCTGCACGGCATGTGGGATCTTCGCAGACCAGGGCTCGAACCCGTGTCCCCTGCATTGGCAGGCGCCACCAGGGAAGCCCTAGGTGTTCTCATATAGAGTCTAAAAACAGAGAGCACTGAGAGAAGGTAGTGGTTATTAAAGGCTCAGGATCTAAATTCTACCTGTCTCTACACCCCTTCCCAGCTGTCGATTTGACCCCATTTTTGAATGCTGACCTCATTGTTCAACTTTTCTCTGCCGTCTGTATACTCACCTTGAAAACTTGTTTCTGTGATGCGTTGAGCAGACACAGGGTGGCAGACTGCAGAGGTGGAAGCTGGTGGTCGGATATTTGTGGGCTGAATCTCCTTCAGTCCCATTCCCATTTCTGGTTGCCCAGAGGCCCTACTTCCTGTGTGTGACGCCGAGCCGTAGGATTGCGGGCAGGAGCCAAGTTCTCCATACAGTAAAGACCCCAGTGTGCCTTGGTTACAGTAATATACCTGGCTTCCTTCCTGGCAGGGAAGTGACAGGCGGCTATGCCCCTGCTTTGTTCGTGGGCCTCCTGATCCAGCAGTTCCCTTGGCTCTGCCCCTGTCGTCAGCTGCCCCTAGGATAACTCTGAGCCCTAGCCACTTCTCTGGTAGATTTCCCTATTCCCCCACTACAGTCACACCTGAATAAGGCAACTCAGACCTTTCAGAGATGTGTCCTGAACCTCTTGTTTTCTGAAATACCTATCTGGTGGTTGTGAGACTTAAGGCCAGCGTCCCCGAGAGACTTTTTCTATTTCTCCTAGTAAACCTAGACTCATCTTCTGTCACCTTCAACTCTACTCCAATTGTGTTCTTTCAACCCAGACCTCTGACCCTGCTTTTTACTTCTGCCATTTCATCCTCGCTCCTGCTTCCTTTCCTAAATCCATACGTCTCTTTTGGCCTTCCTAGCCCTGGGCCAAGTTCCTTCCTCTTTGCTCAGTTTTTACCCCTTTCCTTCATTCTCCCATCCAACTTTCAGTCCTTCCTTTCTCACGCCCCAGTTAGCAGCATCTGAAAATTCGAAAGGTTTGTTACTCGTCTATTAATTGTATTCCATTTACTTATTCAGTTCTATACCTGTCTTACCTGTGTATGGAAGAACAGCTGGTAGCCAAGGTGGCACCAAGAATCCTAGCAGCTCTCACTTGACGTATCCGTAGTAGTCGGCAATTTCCATTTCGTTTTCCCTCTCGGTGAAAAATTGCAGCTTGCCCGAAGAGGTGTATCTGGCAGCATTCTCCCGTTGTTGTTGAGCCCGCCTCTTCATGGCCTCTCGCTCTGGCCTCTGCTCTTGTTCGATGGGCTTTGACATGACTGGCTCAGGCACGTTGGGTTCCCTCCATGGAACTCGTTGCTTGCTGAAGTCTTGGAGTAGAAAGTGGGTTTGGAGCTTGGGTGGGGACTGGCGCTTATTCACAGCAGGGGGAACAGGCTCCCGCTGGAGAGGAGCGCCAGATGAAGTTTTGGAGGGTGCAGGCCTAGGAGCAGCAGACTGAGGGACACGAGGCTGGGTATGGTTGGGCCAAGCCGGTTGGGTTGGGTTGGTCACAGTTGGCTGAGCTGGTTTGGCGGGGCCTGGCAAAGAGGCAGGAGCTGGCTGGGATGAATTGGCTGCAGCAGGTTGAGCTGAGTCAGTAGAACCAGGCTGGGCACGGTAAGCCCCAGCAGGCCGATGTGAGGCCAGAGACTGTGGCCTCCGAGGAGCGGGTCGAGCTTGAGGCTTGTCCCAGGCAGAAAAAGGCAGAGGTATCAACTTGACCTTCCCAGGAGGAGGCCGCTCATACTGGGCTGGAGACGGACACTCTGTTTCAGCACTGCTGTCTGGTTTCTGGGCTTGGACTTGCGTTTTCTCAGGACCCTTCCCCTCACGTGGGGTATGCCGCCATGGCTGGATAGCTGGGGGTGGCTGGGGGTCTTTGGGGTTGCTTGACTTTCCCAAGAGCCGACAGGAAGAGAGCCCAGTTTTCGTCTCATTCTTCTTCCCCAGCGCATGAAGAACCTTCACAGACTCCAGCATGCGCACGCCAAGGGAGGTTCGAGGCTTTTGAAAGCTCTGTTGGAGAAGCTCAGTTTGGTGTTCCTTTCGCTTCGTGTGGGGGATTGCTGGCTTCTCTTCTGCCTTGACTTTGTTCCCTGACTGCTTGTTCTCCTCAGCCTTGTTTCTCCCTCTGGTCCTTTTGGTCTTTTCCTGCCCGTGGCTCTTAGTTTTGCTGATCTTTCTGGATGCAGCTTTCTGAGGTTTGCCTTGAGAGTGCTTGGCCGTGTTCACAGGAGCCCTGTCACTGACTGCAGCGTGGCATATAACCACTTCTCCCCCTAACGGGCACTCTGGATTCTTTGGCTGGATTTTGGCCTTGGGAGCGCCACTGATAGGCTCAGAGGCTTTCTGTTTGTTCTTCCTGGGTTGATCAGAGGGAACCTTTATGACACTTGGCTTTTCCTGCACCTGATTCACCTTAATGGCTCTGGTGTCTTTAGCTTTGATCACGTTGGGACCTTGGGATTGATCAAGATCTTTCAAAGGATTAAAGAGCTGGGGAAGGTGAATATCCTCCGCCAGTGTAGTAATGTCTGCAAGACCACTGCTAGGTTCAATCCCATTTTCAAGTGTCCCTAGGTCCTGACGACTCCGGCTGTTCTCTCCCAGATCAGCATTTTCAGAACCAGGCTGCTCCTCTTGGCTGAGGGGATCGGTGCAGGCCAGCGGCTGGTGAATATCAGGGATTCCTAAAGGGAGTAGTGGAGGATCTTGGTTCTCTGTTGGGATCTGGTAGGCATCCAGAGGCTTTGAAAGCTTGGTTTTGATATCATCCACGTGCTTACTCTCTATTTGTCCCTGGCTTGGAGCTGGAGGCAGGGCCAGGAGACGCCTGGCACTCTGGACTGGAGCTGTCACTGAAATGTCCCCAAGTTCAGATGGTGGGTTACTCTCAAGTATGTGGCTGTTTCTGCTACTGCAGGACTTGGGGAGTTCTTGACTTTGTGTCACACAAAACGTCTGGCTTGGAGGTTGCAATCCCAGGGAATTTTTCATCACCAGGGGGGAGGTCTCCATCCCTACAAAGGGATCAAGGGAGAAGTCAGTCCCTGGTAAGTGAGATGCTCCCCCTAAACACCAACACAGCAGTCGTGTACCTTTCAAGGGGTTCAGGGGCAAGATGGGCAAGGCATTTCTACTAACTCTTCTTAAGGATCATGGACAGTGCCCTATGCTACGAGGTAAGCGGTGACTGTTGTAATTCTTACTGGTGAGCCTTTCCTGTCGCTGATTCTCGGCTCGCTTTGTATTTCATAGGACTGTTATAAGTCCAATACAAAATGAGTCTTATTTTTAAAAACCTGAAATGTTTTACAAAGCCTAGCATTCTCATATAGGGTCCTTTCCATTCTCCCCACTTTCCCGAGAGGCCAAGAACACGTCACACCATGAACTAGGAGAGGGGGTAGAGCCCTTGCTGATGAAATACATCAACAAAGACAGAGTCTTAGCCTGCTTGCTCTCTGGACAGGATCTCGGACCACAAGGTCTTCAATCCTGGTATAAATGAAGGAAGTGAGGACAGTTCAACTGGCACTCTCATAACAAGAGTTCTGAAACACCTTCCGAAGAGACTATAGCAGTAGATGAGGGAAGGGAGTGCTACAGTGTGGCAGTACAGGGGGAACGATCGGCTACAGCAGTGAAAAGTGTGGTACCGATTGGTGTGCTCTCGGGGTTCTTGTACATGTAGCATAGATGACCTCTACAGTGGCCCTCCCACCTTCCCACCTGCATTAGGTGTTCTTTTTTTTGTAATTTATGTTTATGTATTTATTTACTGTTTGAACTTATTTATTCTACGTATTTATTTTTTTGGCTGCACTGGGTCTCTCATTGCTGTGCACGGGCTTTCTCTAGTTGGCGGCTAGCGGGGGCTACTCTCGGTTGCGGTGTGCGGGCTTCTCATCGCGGTGGCTTCTCTTTGTTGCGGAGCATGGGCTGTAGGCACGTGGGCTTCGGTAGTTGAGGCTCACGGGCTCTAGAATGCAGGCTCCGTCGTTGTGGCACATGCGCTTAGTTGCTGCACGGCATGTGGGATCTTCGCAGACCAGGGCTCGAACCCGTGTCCCCCGCATTGCATTGGCAGGCGGATTCTTAACCACGGCGCCACCAGGGAAGCCCTAGGTGTTCTCATAGAGAGTCTAAAAACAGAGGGCACTGAGCGAAGGTAGTGGTTATTAAAGGCTCAGGATCTAAATTCTACCTGCCTCTACACCCCTTCCCAGCTGTCGATTTGACCCCATTTTTGAGTGCCGACCTCATTCTTCAACTTTCTCTGGCGTTTGTTATACTCACCTTGAAAACTTGTTTCTGTGATGCGTTGAGCAGACACAGGGTGGCAGACTGCAGAGGTGGAAGCTGGTGGTCGGATATTTGTGGGCTGAATCTCCTTCAGTCCCATTCCCATTTCTGGTTGCCCAGAGGCCCGACTTCCTGTGTATGACGCCGAGCCGTAGGATTGCGGGCAGGAGCCAAGTTCTCCATACAGTAAAGACCCCAGTGTGCCTTGGTTATAGTAATATACCTGGCTTCCTTCCTGGCAGGGAAGTGGCAGGCGGCTCTGCCCCTGATTTGGAATCTGAGATGGTGTTCCCTGAGCAAGGCTGGCAGAAAGCGATGGATGTAGAGGGACCATGTTCTTGGCGTCTGAAGTTTTATCATACTGGGCTGCCAGAAACATGGAGGAGGCAGCTGTGTGGCGGTCAGTGAGTGCCAGAGTAAAGTCTCCGAGTGAAGAAGAATTCTTTTCAGTGCTTGCTGTGATGTCCCACTCAAGAACACCTGGATAGGAAGCAGCTGAAGTGGAGATCTGGCTGTGGTCAGTAACTCCAGATAACATAGTCGTGCTAGAATGTTGGTAAAGGTAGGCACTACCCATGAGTGTCTGGAAAGGGGTACCGGTAGCCGATGCCGAACTGACGGCAGGGGCAGAGACTCTGGAGAAGTTGCAGACACTTCGTGTTAGGGAAGTTGCATTGCTCACCACAGGAGGAGAATGCTGCAGAGAATTTAGAGTTCCAAGTAGAGATGGATGTTGGAAATTTTCTGTAAGAACAAGAGGGTCATGAAAAACTCAGGGAGGTTGAGAAATTCTCACTACGTTTGAGGAACGGCATCATCTGAAGGTTCTTGCTATCAGGACACCTCTACTATCACTACTTCCTGAGAAACCCAAAATCAGACAGTTAATGATGGCTGTAAGGACTGAGCAGTTTTCCACTCTTCTCTATTAACTGCCTGTGCTCCCATCTTGGGCACAGACGGGCAGAAGAGCCAAGTGGTGTGGTTCAGAGATTGTTCTCTAGGCTGGAAGCAACCTTCTCCCTGCCCTGTCTTTCCCTTCAGCCTGCACTCGTATTGACTTCTATGCTATTTCCTAGACTGGAAGCATTTTAGAACTAGGAGGCCCTTAGAGAACTTCGATGTTCTCAGTCTCATTTCGTGAGTAAGGAAACTGAGGCTCAGAGAGGTCGGGTTGACTTGTTCAAGTTCTCTCATTATGTTAGTATCATTACCAGGTTTCAGAACCTAAGTATCCTGACTTCCTTGCCAGGACTCCACTCTGAGCATGATACTGCCAGAAAGCAGGAGAAATAGAACTTATAATATAGGCATTTTTTTTGTCCATTAGAAAACAGTACGGCTATTACCATTGTCGTCTTCAGTGTCTCCCTTTGCTTGTGCAGTTCCCACGCTATTACCTAGAGGTGACGTACAGCTCAGTCCAACTGGTGAATTGAAAGAGTCATTTTTGCCCTCTTCAAGCCCGGTTTCTCATCCTACCTCAAAATGATTACCCGAAAGTGGATTTCTTAAGTGCTTTTGGAAAGGGAAAAGTTATCTGATTACTTCAGATTCCTCACCTATAAAGTGGTTATAACACCACCACCAATAATAATAGCAGTAATAATTAATAGATGAATAAGCTGATCTATTGCGTATGATTTATATGGAGGAAGATACAATAAGTTCTAGAAAGACAAAGAAAAATCATGACAAGCATATTACGTTAACGAAAAAGAAATCCATAGATATTAATGAAAACTGGGGTATGTGGCAAGTATCGAAGCCTAATGAATTTACTAACAAATGGCATTCTGTACCATCCATGCAATATTATGAAAGTGAATTTTGCCCACTCTATTTTAGTGAATACTATTAACCAGAAGACACGATGGAGGTGATAGAGGTGAATGAATTCCTAGCCAATGCATACAGACAGAGAAGGTATGTCAGTAAAAAATGCATAACAAGCAACAGAATGCAATAAATGTGCATGTATAGGTAGCCACAACACATATAGACAAGTATTTCAATGAAAACCGGTACGAAGCAGACAGCAAAATAATAAGTGTAAAAGAGTTTCATTATTGTGCTCCTTCATATTTTTACCCAGCAAGTAAGAGGTATTAAGCCTAGGAGAAATATATATTTCAATGAATATAGCTTATATAATAAGCAGAAAGGAAGCTTAAAATGTATCAGGAAGGTTTTTGGATTTATCCTAGAACTTAGATTAGAATCATCTTCAGCATCCAAGAAGATGGCATCCCAAAACCTCAAAAAACCATCATGCCTAGAATCCAATTAAAAAAGATTTTCAAATGTAAGAAAATCCACAGGACTCCACAATATGGTTTTCGATAAACGTGGATGTTTGTTTGTTTTGTTTCTTTGGCCGCGCCGCGTGGCCCTGGCCGTGAAAGCACCGAGTCCTAAGCACTGGACCGCCAGGGAATTCCCTAAGTGGGGGGGGGAATTAGAGATGTGGGGCTTGACTTTTTCTTCTTCTTCTTCGGTAGCTAAGCTCTACAAGCGAACGATGGCTGTTGATCAATGTGCTCTCTGTGTTAGGAAGGAAATAACTGTAAAAATGAAAAGCAGCCTTGCCTTAGAACCTACATATCACACCAAGGAAAATAGTCCTTCTGATTCAATTTAGAAGATATCACTTAAAATGTTGAATTGGTGAAATGTCTACCTAGTTTAAAAATTAGAAAGAATAAAACACTGAAAAGCAGCCCCCTAGATAACCACTGTGGTTGCTTGTTTATAGGAGGCATCATTTCTAAAACGTATTTCTAAAATGTTTATATTCAAAACTGTCAAGTGGCCAACTGTATTCAGAGAGGCAATAAAAGAAAGAAAACGGAGTATGACTTTTCTGATAAGCTGCCTTTCCCGGTGATCCCCTGTTCTGGCCTTACTTTCCTTCTTAAGTCTGTTAATGTAAGGGTTTGCTACCATCAACTTGGTTTTGCCCTGCTCTGAGCAGGTTTCCCTCTGTGCTGTTTCTGCTTTAATTGAAAATCTTTGGTTCCCATCAGCATTCCATTGCAAACTCCGTTTTTCTTGAGAGCTCCTCTATGCTTTCCCTCTTCATTCTTACATTTTCTCCCATCTCTTGGTGCCTGTTGGCCTGTGCTAATGAAAACCGTCCTAAACTTCCTTACGCTCGACTCTGTGCCTCCCTGTAGAGCCCAGTACTCTCCATCCTCTCTCCCTATTCTCTCTTTTCAACTAGTCGAAATCCTAGTGGAGGGAGACCATTAGAGATGAAACATCTTGGTATATATTGCTAGTTTTCTATGTCCCCTGGCTTTTCTGTGTTTCTGTTGAAACACTCTTGAGAAGTGTCTGATTTCGTTTTCTACATGGGTACCCTTTAAGGCTCAATACTGGAAAAGAAGGGGATCAGAGTGATCAACCCAATGTGGTATCCTAACGTAACAGTTAAGGAAAGCAACAGGCTTTGTGAGACAGCCAGTGATTTGTCCAAAGTCACACAGATAGTAAACGTCAAAGTCAAAAGTGAAATTAGGTCTCCAGACTTGTAGTTCAATACTTTCCCTCATTATTCCATGCTATTTTGAATCTCCTACTCAATTTAGGGGCAAAAGAAATCGAACGCAAAACTTTCCAAAGTTTCTTTTCTTACCTGACATGGTCAGAGAAGAGGAAGCATCCACTGCAGGTACAAGGGATGAGGAGACAACACTAGAGGATGTCTGAGTGGCTGCAGCTGAACGGCGCACGTGTCCAGTACAGAGGTCACTGGTTACTGGTCCAAACAGCTCCACGGAAACCCCAAGGCTCTACCAAGTGGTAGTAGGTTTGGGAGGAGAGTGATGTCACAAAGCAGGCAGTTGAAAGGTATGAGAGAGCCAATAGGGAGGTCCGATCCCCAACAGGAAGGCGGGCTTGGGTGAAGAGAGTGTAGGAGAGCTAAAACAACACCTGAGTTTCTGAGCTTTGGGGAGGAGGAAATCCTAGAAGACAGATTTACCTCCCCCAGGCTCTTCCATTAGGGAAATCATTGCCACATTTCTTACAGACGTTCATTAATACACTGAACTAAGAGTTACTTATATTCTACAGAGTATTCTATTTTATGTATCATATACTTAGAGCTATATAGATCTTCTTTAATTAATAATCCTTAGGAAGGAAAGAGCCATCTAGTTTGAACTATTACAGTTGTTCTGAAATCAGATGTGTCTAATGAGTGAACTGATAGCAGCTTTTAAGGAGCCAAAGTAGGGATTAAGAAGCTCTCTTTGTAACTTGGTTCAAGAGTAGGGTGAAGTTTCTTGAGTGTACCTTGTGGAGAATGTTGTGGTCCAAGGCTCTTCTCTTTTAGTTTCTTCTCCTTGACTCCTACCTTCCTTGGGCTGGGCTAGGCTGGGGGCCAGGTTGGACTTGCGACTTAACGTTTCTCTTCCGCTTTCTCTTTTTTTTTTTTCTTCCATTATGGGCATTGCTTCGAGGACAAGCCTTGATCTTGCATTGGACGTTACTTCCTGTCACCTTCCAGCAGCAGGAGTCTTCTTTTCAGTGCTTGATGCTTCACGAAATAGACTCTGCCCGTTGGCAGCAAATACCAGAGAGCTAGGAGACAGAGCTGGTTGCAGACCTTTCCTCTTCCAGCCTTTGGTTGCAATTGTTTGGCCCATAATTTGCTAGCTCTAGTTCCTTGGGCCACACAGGTATCCTGCCATCTCCAGCTCTTGTTATATGTGAGAGACATTCTGAACACTGTCCCTTTTTCTTTGCACAGAAGTATATACAGTGTGGCAGTTACTGTAATCTCCTCCGCCTTGCAAACAGCCACTCTAGAATCTTGGACCTCTAGGACTCTCTGTCTTGCATGCTTGGGGGCAAGGCCAAGCAAAATGAAGAGGAGAATAATTAGAGAAAGAGGAGGACGTTGGTGGAGAATTGGGAGCAGGTAAGGTGAAAGGGCACAGGAGAAAAGAGATGCATGTAGACTTTTTGGTTTCTGTGGGAAACAGGTTGACACACTTGGGCCTCATTTGGTATTAACAGAACAGAGAGTTAAAGATCTAAGTAGCTAGATAGTGTGCAGCAACTGCCATGAAGTCTGTACACTGAAGAGAAGAGTCTCACATCTAGTTTTCATTTTGTTTTATGTCATAGTACCTTATTTATAGCATTCACTGGTGTGTTTGTAGAATACAGATGTTTTCAAATGCTCTGGTTTTGTCTACATGGTTATCTCCTTGTCCTGTTTGTAAGGAATCCAACATTGTAAGACATATTGCATGTTTTTCTCTTGACGATTGTTGACCTTGAAGCGTCATGAACTAACTTGAGCTGTTGGATTCTGTGGAGAAACGTTCAAAAGGGTCTGTGAAAAAGGCACTGTGGTGAGTCGCATTATGCACCCGAGCGTAAGGAGCAAGATATCTGCCACCAGCCCAGCTTGGCCTGGATTGCCTCTGTTTTAGTTCCCCTGGTTAGTGCTTTTCTCCCTAACCACTCTTGTGACTGTGATAATGTGAGTAAGGGCGGAGTTGCTAATGATCTATGTGTGAGGTAAGCTGGTTTGAGGGAGGAAATCTATGGACCTAGTCATTTTCCTTGGTGGTAAGCTTTCAGGGGTGCAGAGATGGATCTTCCTGGGGCCTTTTCTGGTCCCAGGAAGATATCGCATAGATGGGACCTCCCAAGACACACATTGAATCTTTAGGCCTGTTTTTCCTATTATGAGGTACGAACGAGTTTCTTCACTGATGGGGATGATGCTTATCTGAGAAGAAATTGTGAAAGGTGGTGTAGTGTAGAGGTGTGGCTTAAGCTTTTAAGTTTTCCTCCAGGTTTTTCCCCTAAGCTTCCTACTTCGGACGGCCTACTTACATGATACTAGTAGGTGATGTCCGGCTAACAACTTCCTAAATATACCTGCAAGCCAGATCAGTGTCTCTTTTCTCTGTATTCCCATGGAAATCAAGAGTCCCGCCGAATTTTCCATCGAAACAGTTGATTTGTGTTGTCTCTAGGAATTCTAAAGGGCGTACCATTGCTTCCTAACCGGTGTCATTTGGGAGATCCGCCTCTGTACGTTCAAATGATTAATTTTGAGACTTTGCTCATGTGTGCAGTAAACCCTTGAATTCCCTAAGACCTTCCTTTCCTCCATCTCCTACCCCATTAAGCCCGCTTCAGTTCATCTCCTGAATTTCTTTGGAATCTGTCAGCCAGCTCTTCCTCAACTTCCTAATACTGAACTTGCCTGTCTGTTGCGATTAGGTCCTAACTGGTGTCCATATATCTTGTTTCCTTCCAATCCACTCTTCACACAAGAAACCTTCAAAGCAAGTTGGAACGTTGCTCATAAACATCGCTCACAAGCATTGTTTTGAGAATAGAAAACACACTGTTGGCCTTTAAGACTCTGCGTGGTCTAGAATCCTCTCTGCTTCTCTAGCCCCATCTTGTGCCACTTTTGCCCTCACTTTCTATGCTTCAGATACACTGAATTAACCTTAGTTCTCACTCATCTGACAGAAGTCAGTTCAGATACTATTTTTCACTGTGATTCCTAGCATTAAGGAATTTGATTATCAGGTTTTGTATGAGGACTATTTCATCAGGGGTACAGAAGTTCTGGCCATCTCTGGTTTTGGATATCCCTTATTTGTTGAGACCTTTGCGTTGTTTGGTTGCCTTTTGTCTGTTTTCCAGATGGGAAAACAGGAACAAGGGAAGTATAGGTTATTACTAGGTGGGGTTGAACAAGTGGAGCAGCAAACTGCAAAGCAGAAAGAAGAGGGACGTACTATAGAGGGATATGACTTCCATTCTCAAGGCGCCTGCATCCTGTGCAGGGAGACAGCCTAACATAAAATGTGCCTAACAACAAATATATTGACTTCTTACTAAAAATCTCCAGTTCATAGAACCGAGGGGTTTGTACCTTCTCCTTTAAAAGTGATAGTCCTGGGACTTCCCCGGTGGTCCCGTGGTGAAGACTCTGCGCTTCCAATGCAGCAGGCGTGGGTTCAATCCCTGGTTGGGGAGCTAAGATCCCACATGCTGCGCAGCCAAAGAAATTTTTTTCGAACGTTATACTCCTGTATTGTTGGCTTTAGTGGTTTAGATTTTGTTGTACTGTTAAGAAGATTTCAGTTTATTTACCGGGAACAAACAACACATAATGTAAAAATAGTTTCCCAGAAACGATTTCCATCATTCTCTTCCTCCCTTTCTCCCGCAGACTGGTGTTTCACCTTGACAAGTTCTCTGTCATTCCATAGGAAAGCTGTCTGGCTTGGAGGTTGCAATCCCAGGGAATTTTTCATCAGCGGGGAAGTCTCCATCACTACAGAGGAATCAAGGGAGAAGTCAGTCCCTGGTAAGTGAGATGCTCCCCCTAAACACCAACACAGCAGTCGTGTACCTTTCAAGGGGTTCAGGGGCAAGATGGGCAAGGCATTTCTACTAACTCTTCTTAAGGATCACGGACAGTGCCCTATGCTACGAGGTAAGCGGTGACTGCTGTAGTTCTTACTGGTGATCCTTTCCTGTCACTGATTCTCGGCCTTCTTTGTATTTCATAGGACTGTTGTCAGTCCAATACAAAATGAGTCTTATTTTTAAAAACCTGAAATGTTTTACAGAGCCTAGCATTCTCATATAGGGTCCTTTCCATTCTCCCCACTTTCCCGAGAGGCCAAGAACACTTCACACCATGAACTAGGAGAGGGGGTAGAGCCCTTTCTGATGAAATACATCAACAAAGACAGAGCCTTAGCCTGCTTGCTCTCTGGACAGGATCTCGGACCACAAGGTCTTCAATCCTGGTATAAATGAAGGAAGTGAGGACAGTTCAACTGGCACTCTCATAACAAGAGTTCGGAAACACCTTCCGAAGAGACTATAGCAGTAGATGAGGGAAGGGAGTGCTACAGTGTGGCAGTACAGGGGGAACGATCGGCTACAGCAGTGAAAAGTGTGGTACCGATTGGTGTGCTCTCGGGGTTCTTGTACATGTAGCATAGATGACCTCTACGGTGGCCCTCCCACCTTCCCACCTGCATTAGGTGTTCTTTTTTTTTGTAATTTATGTTTATGTATTTATTTACTGTTTGAACTTATTTATTCTACGTATTTATGTTTTTGGCTGCACTGGGTCTCTCATTGCTGTGCACGGGCTTTCTCTAGTTGGCGGCTAGCGGGGGCTACTCTCGGTTGCGGTGTGCGGGCATCTCATCGCGGTGGCTTCTCTTGTTGCGGAGCATGGGCTGTAGGCACGTGGGCTTCGGTAGTTGAGGCTCACGGGCTCTAGAATGCAGGCTCCGTCGTCGTGGCACATGCGCTTAGTTGCTGCACGGCATGTGGGATCTTCGCAGACCAGGGCTCGAACCCGTGTCCCCTGCATTGGCAGGCGCCACCAGGGAAGCCCTAGGTGTTCTCATATAGAGTCTAAAAACAGAGAGCACTGAGAGAAGGTAGTGGTTATTAAAGGCTCAGGATCTAAATTCTACCTGTCTCTACACCCCTTCCCAGCTGTCGATTTGACCCCATTTTTGAATGCTGACCTCATTGTTCAACTTTTCTCTGCCGTCTGTATACTCACCTTGAAAACTTGTTTCTGTGATGCGTTGAGCAGACACAGGGTGGCAGACTGCAGAGGTGGAAGCTGGTGGTCGGATATTTGTGGGCTGAATCTCCTTCAGTCCCATTCCCATTTCTGGTTGCCCAGAGGCCCTACTTCCTGTGTGTGACGCCGAGCCGTAGGATTGCGGGCAGGAGCCAAGTTCTCCATACAGTAAAGACCCCAGTGTGCCTTGGTTACAGTAATATACCTGGCTTCCTTCCTGGCAGGGAAGTGACAGGCGGCTATGCCCCTGCTTTGTTCGTGGGCCTCCTGATCCAGCAGTTCCCTTGGCTCTGCCCCTGTCGTCAGCTGCCCCTAGGATAACTCTGAGCCCTAGCCACTTCTCTGGTAGATTTCCCTATTCCCCCACTACAGTCACACCTGAATAAGGCAACTCAGACCTTTCAGAGATGTGTCCTGAACCTCTTGTTTTCTGAAATACCTATCTGGTGGTTGTGAGACTTAAGGCCAGCGTCCCCGAGAGACTTTTTCTATTTCTCCTAGTAAACCTAGACTCATCTTCTGTCACCTTCAACTCTACTCCAATTGTGTTCTTTCAACCCAGACCTCTGACCCTGCTTTTTACTTCTGCCATTTCATCCTCGCTCCTGCTTCCTTTCCTAAATCCATACGTCTCTTTTGGCCTTCCTAGCCCTGGGCCAAGTTCCTTCCTCTTTGCTCAGTTTTTACCCCTTTCCTTCATTCTCCCATCCAACTTTCAGTCCTTCCTTTCTCACGCCCCAGTTAGCAGCATCTGAAAATTCGAAAGGTTTGTTACTCGTCTATTAATTGTATTCCATTTACTTATTCAGTTCTATACCTGTCTTACCTGTGTATGGAAGAACAGCTGGTAGCCAAGGTGGCACCAAGAATCCTAGCAGCTCTCACTTGACGTATCCGTAGTAGTCGGCAATTTCCATTTCGTTTTCCCTCTCGGTGAAAAATTGCAGCTTGCCCGAAGAGGTGTATCTGGCAGCATTCTCCCGTTGTTGTTGAGCCCGCCTCTTCATGGCCTCTCGCTCTGGCCTCTGCTCTTGTTCGATGGGCTTTGACATGACTGGCTCAGGCACGTTGGGTTCCCTCCATGGAACTCGTTGCTTGCTGAAGTCTTGGAGTAGAAAGTGGGTTTGGAGCTTGGGTGGGGACTGGCGCTTATTCACAGCAGGGGGAACAGGCTCCCGCTGGAGAGGAGCGCCAGATGAAGTTTTGGAGGGTGCAGGCCTAGGAGCAGCAGACTGAGGGACACGAGGCTGGGTATGGTTGGGCCAAGCCGGTTGGGTTGGGTTGGTCACAGTTGGCTGAGCTGGTTTGGCGGGGCCTGGCAAAGAGGCAGGAGCTGGCTGGGATGAATTGGCTGCAGCAGGTTGAGCTGAGTCAGTAGAACCAGGCTGGGCACGGTAAGCCCCAGCAGGCCGATGTGAGGCCAGAGACTGTGGCCTCCGAGGAGCGGGTCGAGCTTGAGGCTTGTCCCAGGCAGAAAAAGGCAGAGGTATCAACTTGACCTTCCCAGGAGGAGGCCGCTCATACTGGGCTGGAGACGGACACTCTGTTTCAGCACTGCTGTCTGGTTTCTGGGCTTGGACTTGCGTTTTCTCAGGACCCTTCCCCTCACGTGGGGTATGCCGCCATGGCTGGATAGCTGGGGGTGGCTGGGGGTCTTTGGGGTTGCTTGACTTTCCCAAGAGCCGACAGGAAGAGAGCCCAGTTTTCGTCTCATTCTTCTTCCCCAGCGCATGAAGAACCTTCACAGACTCCAGCATGCGCACGCCAAGGGAGGTTCGAGGCTTTTGAAAGCTCTGTTGGAGAAGCTCAGTTTGGTGTTCCTTTCGCTTCGTGTGGGGGATTGCTGGCTTCTCTTCTGCCTTGACTTTGTTCCCTGACTGCTTGTTCTCCTCAGCCTTGTTTCTCCCTCTGGTCCTTTTGGTCTTTTCCTGCCCGTGGCTCTTAGTTTTGCTGATCTTTCTGGATGCAGCTTTCTGAGGTTTGCCTTGAGAGTGCTTGGCCGTGTTCACAGGAGCCCTGTCACTGACTGCAGCGTGGCATATAACCACTTCTCCCCCTAACGGGCACTCTGGATTCTTTGGCTGGATTTTGGCCTTGGGAGCGCCACTGATAGGCTCAGAGGCTTTCTGTTTGTTCTTCCTGGGTTGATCAGAGGGAACCTTTATGACACTTGGCTTTTCCTGCACCTGATTCACCTTAATGGCTCTGGTGTCTTTAGCTTTGATCACGTTGGGACCTTGGGATTGATCAAGATCTTTCAAAGGATTAAAGAGCTGGGGAAGGTGAATATCCTCCGCCAGTGTAGTAATGTCTGCAAGACCACTGCTAGGTTCAATCCCATTTTCAAGTGTCCCTAGGTCCTGACGACTCCGGCTGTTCTCTCCCAGATCAGCATTTTCAGAACCAGGCTGCTCCTCTTGGCTGAGGGGATCGGTGCAGGCCAGCGGCTGGTGAATATCAGGGATTCCTAAAGGGAGTAGTGGAGGATCTTGGTTCTCTGTTGGGATCTGGTAGGCATCCAGAGGCTTTGAAAGCTTGGTTTTGATATCATCCACGTGCTTACTCTCTATTTGTCCCTGGCTTGGAGCTGGAGGCAGGGCCAGGAGACGCCTGGCACTCTGGACTGGAGCTGTCACTGAAATGTCCCCAAGTTCAGATGGTGGGTTACTCTCAAGTATGTGGCTGTTTCTGCTACTGCAGGACTTGGGGAGTTCTTGACTTTGTGTCACACAAAACGTCTGGCTTGGAGGTTGCAATCCCAGGGAATTTTTCATCACCAGGGGGGAGGTCTCCATCCCTACAAAGGGATCAAGGGAGAAGTCAGTCCCTGGTAAGTGAGATGCTCCCCCTAAACACCAACACAGCAGTCGTGTACCTTTCAAGGGGTTCAGGGGCAAGATGGGCAAGGCATTTCTACTAACTCTTCTTAAGGATCATGGACAGTGCCCTATGCTACGAGGTAAGCGGTGACTGTTGTAATTCTTACTGGTGAGCCTTTCCTGTCGCTGATTCTCGGCTCGCTTTGTATTTCATAGGACTGTTATAAGTCCAATACAAAATGAGTCTTATTTTTAAAAACCTGAAATGTTTTACAAAGCCTAGCATTCTCATATAGGGTCCTTTCCATTCTCCCCACTTTCCCGAGAGGCCAAGAACACGTCACACCATGAACTAGGAGAGGGGGTAGAGCCCTTGCTGATGAAATACATCAACAAAGACAGAGTCTTAGCCTGCTTGCTCTCTGGACAGGATCTCGGACCACAAGGTCTTCAATCCTGGTATAAATGAAGGAAGTGAGGACAGTTCAACTGGCACTCTCATAACAAGAGTTCTGAAACACCTTCCGAAGAGACTATAGCAGTAGATGAGGGAAGGGAGTGCTACAGTGTGGCAGTACAGGGGGAACGATCGGCTACAGCAGTGAAAAGTGTGGTACCGATTGGTGTGCTCTCGGGGTTCTTGTACATGTAGCATAGATGACCTCTACAGTGGCCCTCCCACCTTCCCACCTGCATTAGGTGTTCTTTTTTTTGTAATTTATGTTTATGTATTTATTTACTGTTTGAACTTATTTATTCTACGTATTTATTTTTTTGGCTGCACTGGGTCTCTCATTGCTGTGCACGGGCTTTCTCTAGTTGGCGGCTAGCGGGGGCTACTCTCGGTTGCGGTGTGCGGGCTTCTCATCGCGGTGGCTTCTCTTTGTTGCGGAGCATGGGCTGTAGGCACGTGGGCTTCGGTAGTTGAGGCTCACGGGCTCTAGAATGCAGGCTCCGTCGTTGTGGCACATGCGCTTAGTTGCTGCACGGCATGTGGGATCTTCGCAGACCAGGGCTCGAACCCGTGTCCCCCGCATTGCATTGGCAGGCGGATTCTTAACCACGGCGCCACCAGGGAAGCCCTAGGTGTTCTCATAGAGAGTCTAAAAACAGAGGGCACTGAGCGAAGGTAGTGGTTATTAAAGGCTCAGGATCTAAATTCTACCTGCCTCTACACCCCTTCCCAGCTGTCGATTTGACCCCATTTTTGAGTGCCGACCTCATTCTTCAACTTTCTCTGGCGTTTGTTATACTCACCTTGAAAACTTGTTTCTGTGATGCGTTGAGCAGACACAGGGTGGCAGACTGCAGAGGTGGAAGCTGGTGGTCGGATATTTGTGGGCTGAATCTCCTTCAGTCCCATTCCCATTTCTGGTTGCCCAGAGGCCCGACTTCCTGTGTATGACGCCGAGCCGTAGGATTGCGGGCAGGAGCCAAGTTCTCCATACAGTAAAGACCCCAGTGTGCCTTGGTTATAGTAATATACCTGGCTTCCTTCCTGGCAGGGAAGTGGCAGGCGGCTCTGCCCCTGATTTGGAATCTGAGATGGTGTTCCCTGAGCAAGGCTGGCAGAAAGCGATGGATGTAGAGGGACCATGTTCTTGGCGTCTGAAGTTTTATCATACTGGGCTGCCAGAAACATGGAGGAGGCAGCTGTGTGGCGGTCAGTGAGTGCCAGAGTAAAGTCTCCGAGTGAAGAAGAATTCTTTTCAGTGCTTGCTGTGATGTCCCACTCAAGAACACCTGGATAGGAAGCAGCTGAAGTGGAGATCTGGCTGTGGTCAGTAACTCCAGATAACATAGTCGTGCTAGAATGTTGGTAAAGGTAGGCACTACCCATGAGTGTCTGGAAAGGGGTACCGGTAGCCGATGCCGAACTGACGGCAGGGGCAGAGACTCTGGAGAAGTTGCAGACACTTCGTGTTAGGGAAGTTGCATTGCTCACCACAGGAGGAGAATGCTGCAGAGAATTTAGAGTTCCAAGTAGAGATGGATGTTGGAAATTTTCTGTAAGAACAAGAGGGTCATGAAAAACTCAGGGAGGTTGAGAAATTCTCACTACGTTTGAGGAACGGCATCATCTGAAGGTTCTTGCTATCAGGACACCTCTACTATCACTACTTCCTGAGAAACCCAAAATCAGACAGTTAATGATGGCTGTAAGGACTGAGCAGTTTTCCACTCTTCTCTATTAACTGCCTGTGCTCCCATCTTGGGCACAGACGGGCAGAAGAGCCAAGTGGTGTGGTTCAGAGATTGTTCTCTAGGCTGGAAGCAACCTTCTCCCTGCCCTGTCTTTCCCTTCAGCCTGCACTCGTATTGACTTCTATGCTATTTCCTAGACTGGAAGCATTTTAGAACTAGGAGGCCCTTAGAGAACTTCGATGTTCTCAGTCTCATTTCGTGAGTAAGGAAACTGAGGCTCAGAGAGGTCGGGTTGACTTGTTCAAGTTCTCTCATTATGTTAGTATCATTACCAGGTTTCAGAACCTAAGTATCCTGACTTCCTTGCCAGGACTCCACTCTGAGCATGATACTGCCAGAAAGCAGGAGAAATAGAACTTATAATATAGGCATTTTTTTTGTCCATTAGAAAACAGTACGGCTATTACCATTGTCGTCTTCAGTGTCTCCCTTTGCTTGTGCAGTTCCCACGCTATTACCTAGAGGTGACGTACAGCTCAGTCCAACTGGTGAATTGAAAGAGTCATTTTTGCCCTCTTCAAGCCCGGTTTCTCATCCTACCTCAAAATGATTACCCGAAAGTGGATTTCTTAAGTGCTTTTGGAAAGGGAAAAGTTATCTGATTACTTCAGATTCCTCACCTATAAAGTGGTTATAACACCACCACCAATAATAATAGCAGTAATAATTAATAGATGAATAAGCTGATCTATTGCGTATGATTTATATGGAGGAAGATACAATAAGTTCTAGAAAGACAAAGAAAAATCATGACAAGCATATTACGTTAACGAAAAAGAAATCCATAGATATTAATGAAAACTGGGGTATGTGGCAAGTATCGAAGCCTAATGAATTTACTAACAAATGGCATTCTGTACCATCCATGCAATATTATGAAAGTGAATTTTGCCCACTCTATTTTAGTGAATACTATTAACCAGAAGACACGATGGAGGTGATAGAGGTGAATGAATTCCTAGCCAATGCATACAGACAGAGAAGGTATGTCAGTAAAAAATGCATAACAAGCAACAGAATGCAATAAATGTGCATGTATAGGTAGCCACAACACATATAGACAAGTATTTCAATGAAAACCGGTACGAAGCAGACAGCAAAATAATAAGTGTAAAAGAGTTTCATTATTGTGCTCCTTCATATTTTTACCCAGCAAGTAAGAGGTATTAAGCCTAGGAGAAATATATATTTCAATGAATATAGCTTATATAATAAGCAGAAAGGAAGCTTAAAATGTATCAGGAAGGTTTTTGGATTTATCCTAGAACTTAGATTAGAATCATCTTCAGCATCCAAGAAGATGGCATCCCAAAACCTCAAAAAACCATCATGCCTAGAATCCAATTAAAAAAGATTTTCAAATGTAAGAAAATCCACAGGACTCCACAATATGGTTTTCGATAAACGTGGATGTTTGTTTGTTTTGTTTCTTTGGCCGCGCCGCGTGGCCCTGGCCGTGAAAGCACCGAGTCCTAAGCACTGGACCGCCAGGGAATTCCCTAAGTGGGGGGGGGAATTAGAGATGTGGGGCTTGACTTTTTCTTCTTCTTCTTCGGTAGCTAAGCTCTACAAGCGAACGATGGCTGTTGATCAATGTGCTCTCTGTGTTAGGAAGGAAATAACTGTAAAAATGAAAAGCAGCCTTGCCTTAGAACCTACATATCACACCAAGGAAAATAGTCCTTCTGATTCAATTTAGAAGATATCACTTAAAATGTTGA